>NW_008795909.1:6911264-6951106 GCF_000699145.1 Aptenodytes forsteri
GAACCTAGTTTAAAGCCCTCTCAATGAGCCCTGCCAATTCATGAGCCATGATCCTTTTTCCCCTGTGAGATCATGGCTCATGAAGAGATAAGGGACTTTAGTAACTCCTCTTCAAGCTTGTGACAGTCAAATGAAACTAACAGAAGGTATTTCGTACCACATTCTGGAAATGCAGTTAGCATGTATGTGCCAACTTCTGGAATCTTGTGGTTATGGGAGGATCTTATCAAATTTCAGCTAGAAAATGGGGTCTCATGAAGAGATGAGGGACTTTAGTAACTCCTCTTCAAGCTTGTGACAGTCAAATGAAACTAACAGAAGGTATTTCGTACCACATTCTGGAAATGCAGTTAGCATGTATGTGCCAACTTCTGGAATCTTGTGGTTATGGGAGGATCTTATCAAATTTCAGCCAGAAAATGGGGTGGGGGAAATAAAAGTCAATCCTCTCAGGTTTCACAGAAAAGCTAAAGAAATACCACCCAAAAAGAATTAGAGAAAAACTCAAAAGAAAAATCAGAGGATTATTTTTTTTCTTCCTTCCTCTCAATAGTGTGATTTTTTAATACCAGTATCCTGATAGATTGGGCTTTTCAAGGATTAGGGCTGAGAGAACTGCCAGAATCTGAATACTTTCAGCCTCACTGGAGAGATGGGCAAGATACCAGAAGGAGGAGGGAAAGTTTTCAGGCATCTTTCACCTTTATTATGGGATTATCAGGCCTGCAAAGATCCCTCTACTTCCATGGGTACCTAAGGGAATAGACAAGCTAAGGACAGGGCAGGAGAATCCTGTGCTACCTAAATTGTCTCAGAAGAGGAGAACATAAGAATCCTAGTCCTAAAGCAGCAGTGAAGGTCGCTAAGGAAGCAGAGCGAGGGCTCATACCTGTGCCTCTGCTACTACTGGTCCTCTAGAAGATGAAGCACTAATTACACTGGACTACACTGCAGCCTCAAAGTGAGCATCTTTTGAAGCCAGAATTGCAGAGTTTAGGGAAAAATACTCATCTGCAGGCCCATCACAGAGGGGAATGGGACAAAGTCTGATGCTTCAGCCGTGTCCTGGCAGAGAACATTTGCTTGTACAAGCAATGACAAGCAGTCGCCAAGTGACAAATATGCTCATGAGGATCAAATGTCAGATTCAAAGGGTGTGAAACAAACCTGACATCAGCTTTAAGTATGAAGTTCCCTAAGGCATGTTCTGGGGGTCTTTTGAGCATTATTTGCTGAATTTTGAACCAAAGTACTGCTCTGGGAAGCTTTAGAAGGTGCATCAAATGCAACTTGTACCCGCAAAACTGTTCTCACTGAATAGCAACTACATTTCTGCATAACGTAGATGGCAGGATTCAAAATCAAGCTCATACAAAGTGAACCTTTGTGATTTAAACATTAAGTGCCATTCCTCTTTGTTAAAAGCAGCAGAATAAAGTAACATTTATTTATCTATCCCTGTCATGAGCTTTGCTACTGCAGTTCATCACTGTAGGATCCGGGAGCTTTTCCACAGAACAAAACTGCTGCAGACAAGTGGACAGGAGACTTTGAAAGCATTTCTCTCTTTTCAAGTTTCAGCTCTATCTAAAGTAGAATCTTCTTGGCTAGGGAAGAGGAAAGGTCTGATGCAACTGCTTTCTTTGTAATGGTGGAAATATTTGAACAGAGCGCTTTGCAGAAGATATTGAGCATGGCTAGACTTCAGGTTTCTTCAACCTCCTTAAGTTTGTAAATATCAAGTTACATATTCAGCTGCTATAACCAAGACGCTCATCTGACAACTGCAGGGAACTAAACACATCAAGGTCTAGAATAGTTAAATAAAATTACAGTTTATCTGAGAAACTTAGTATTTGGCAGTTGAACAGAGAAAGCAACCTCGCACCCCTTTTTTGAGGTGGGTAGGAAAGGGGATAGGTCAGAGGGAGGAGGACCACACACTGTCTTATAACACATGAACTGTGATTCAAAAATACAAAAAGTACAACAGTTGAATTCTTCTTAGTCTTGGGATCCTGATGAACTTTAGAAGAATTTGCTCATCAACTACATATACCCTCAAAACTCACAGTGATATAATCCTTTATTTGTTTTCAGGTATTACTTTTTTTTTCCCCCTTAACCGATTGTCAAATTCTTTTATTTCCAGATATTATGCTAAATTATTATTTTAATTCCTTGAGGAATCTGAGACACTTTTATTTTGATCTTCAACGTAAAGCAAAGACAGTGTTTGTACTACTTTATACGTGATACAAACACACATGAATAAAGAAGCTAAAAACAGGTAACCAAAATTAAAAACTAATCCACACAAAGGCGGTGAAGAACCTCAGTTCTGCTCTCTAACGCATACTTACTAATATCCACTGAACCACCCCCATTCATCAAGATTCTGTGCTAAGCCTAGCTTAGCACCAAGCTCTACAGCAACACAACACTTTGCCACCATTCGCCAGTGAATCCTAAACGTGGCTTATTTTCATCCTAGCAAGGCTGATTACCTGACTCCCTACAAGCACCTTTCATGGGAAAGTTTACCAGCATGGTGCTGAAGATCTGACCATCACACACGTGAGTTACACAGAGTTAAGAGATCCCACCAGTTTACACAGGTACCTGAAATCCAGACTGTGACCACAGAGCCCTCTGGGCATTCAGAACAGTCTCAAAGCAGCAGGAAACTGTTTTCACATAATTCTCAAGTCAAATGTTGTGTCAGACGTTGCCTAAAATCTAATAATCTGGACTTGCACATCTTGCTTCCTCGAGGAACCAGCCACCACATTTTCCAAATGATCTGACAGTCCACCTTAATATTCAATCCAATATACATAACATAATTAAATTCCCAATCTACTCTCTGGGGTGACTATGCTCATCTACTGAAGACTGCAATGATTTACAAACTATAGGACATACCAAATGTGAAAAGCCTACTAACAGACCAGTTCTAGCAAACGTTTTTTCCTGAAGATAAGGAGTTTGAGACCCCCGTTTCCATCCCTTCTCTGTGCTGGCAGCCGTCATCCTCGAGCACTGCCTCCAAAAGATGCAGACTTCTGTCTAGATAGATAATACATCAATCTAATAAGCAACAATGACAAATACTAACTTGTTTCATTACCAAATTAATATGCACATTGTGAAGCTTAACACACATCATATCACCATACCCAAGCTATTTCTGGCAAGCTCAAAATAGTCAGAGCAGAGGATCCACTGGTCAGAAGGACATACAGGAGAGAGACAATTAGCCCCAACACTCAGGCTCCCCTATTACCACTGAAGTTAATGTCAGGGCAATAAAGGAAACAGATTGCGATTTCATGTGTCTCATCTTTCAAACACGTATGCACATGCATAATGCAGTCAACACAACTCACACTAGCAAAGTTGTACAAACACTTCAGCAATTCCAGGATCAAGCTCCTAGTTAGCAACCTGACAGGATGAGATTTTACATACTAGTTTTCAACATTTCTCCCCTCCATTCCACTTCTCTTCTGTAAGCGACAATATTTAAAGAATAAAAATATCTCTTCTTTCACTCAACAGCCCCATCACTACAATGACCTGTTATAAGCAATGAAAGTCTCCAAACAGCTAAAACTGCCTTTTTTCAAGAGGTTGGCAGGTTTTGATTTTTGAAATCAAACAATTAGGTTTCTACCAGACGTTCTTTGCATGCAGGAAGGCAGCCAGCGGGACATTTAATTATTTATCTGCCAGAGGTCTTTTAAGGTGACTCTTGGAATATCTGAGCGTCTCCATTTGAGAAAGTATTGATTAAGACAAAGTCATTAACAAGTGAATGTGTAACTGCAGGAAGAACCTTGGCAGGTCTGTAATGCACACTGAGGCACCAAAAAGAGCTCTAAAGAGTACTTTAAAATATGTAAACAAATCTATTTCTCCTTAAGTATAAGACTTTTTAAAAAATAATAAAATTTTTATTCCTTTTTTTTTTTGGCGCCTAAAAATTGTGACATAAAACTCCTTCAAGTCAGGCCCCTACGTCTACACTAATTGCCAAGTATTCTACATGATATTAATCACCCTGAATGTTCTGGTTTTCCTATGTGTATTATGACTAGGTAATGATATTTTTTTTCTGGAATTTACTGATATCAGTCTCCTTTCTATATTCTTAAAGGTATTGATGAATTAAATCAAGGGTATCTTCAAAGATAGGTCTGAGATACAAGCTAGGATATTCTTTTTCAGATTGAAAGACATTGTTTCTCTGAAGCTGAAAAATTTCTTTAATGTGTGGCACCACTTAAAACCAACTAAGAGTTGAACCAAGGAAAAGAAAAATGTTCCAAAACAGGAAAAACACCAGGCTTACATCCATGAAGATATTTAAACACCTAATTCTTACTTACACACTAGTTGCTGAAATACACAAAGGATTCAGATTCAGGGACCAGCTGGGAAAGGGCTACCAGCAGCCTCCGACAAATACACTTTTATAAACATTCAAGAAAATGTTGCATTGAGTTTTGTACAACTATGCATTAGTGTGGGCCGCTTTTTGTAAGTCCTAACTCACAAACATACCCTCTTTTCTTAAGCTATCAAGTAAGTGGTGTAACTGTGCTCCTTCACTGGTGACAATGTAGCCTTGACTACTGGTCATGAAAAACCAAGTGAAAATGCAGGATTTCTACAAAATGTTGTGGGAACTTGACAACAGGCCAGTTTGAGACAGAAGGGCAGGTCATGTAAAGGAGATGCAACTTTCCTGCCCAGATTTCCATCTGCATGTGAAAAGTCTATCAAGAGGTGCTCAAAAAGACACAAGTATTTTTGGAAAATAATGGCCCTGCTTCTTGCAAGGACTTTGGAGGGTACTGTAAGGTGGGAAACTCAGAGTTTACTGAGGCAAAGCAAATATTTCATATGATGTTGTCTCTATCTTTCACATCCCTCAAACTTAGCTTTTTTGCTTCTTTCATGCCAAGTTCACCTCAGCTGGCATATGACCTCCACCAGAAGAAACCTGCTAAACTCCCCTCCAGTCTGCCCCAGCAGCATCTGTAGATGAAGGACTCGATTCTGTGTTGTGACTGTAAGTCATTGCAGCTCAGGTCAGAAAGAGAGGCCTGTTTGTAACATAACTCTCTTCTGCCGTTCCTTCATTTTGTGTTGCAATTTCCTGGTAATCAGTGCTCTTCCCTTCTTTGTTTTAAGCCTTTCCTATTTGAAACAGGGACAGGTAGTGGGTGTGCTCCGCATAGGAACCATGCAGGCTATCCACCCATTAGTGAAGAGGCTTTTCATCAAGAACATATCGTAATTACTGTCGTATTTTGAAAGATCCTCCCTTTCCACCCTAACAGCTTCCTTTGCAGACAATGGACATTTCAAAAAGACGATACAGCTCTCAAATTCATTGAAAATTGCCGGAGTCTTAACTGCCCATGCAGATGCTCCAGGATAGGGTGCATGATACTGCTTGTTACCACATATCTCTCGATGATTTTGCTCATGCCGTCTGTCAACCAATTTACCAGCACATCCTGCAGCCATCTATTTTAGGAAGATGTATTACTGTCTCTTGACACACAGAGGCAGCATATATAAAGGTTAGAGAAGGAGACTGAAAGTCACCACTGCTGGGCTCCACCGGTAGCTTTCTTGCTGCCTCTTTAGTGGTAGCTGGGTCAGGTATTTAAACCAACAGTTTTAAATTGTGGTCGGTGGAACACCAACTGCAGAAGGAACATTTGCTGGTTGATGTTCTGAGAAATTGGCTGGCCAAGTACTGCTGGCTCTCTTTGTTCCCACATACATATGTGGGATTTATTGCCAAGGCAAAGGCAAAAAGGCATCAGATATTTTCCTAATTACACTCCACATAAACAGCTACTATTGTTGTATGAAAGAGTGTCATGAAATGGCAAATGGCTAACGCCTGGAATATGGGCCTTGTGAACTAATACATTCAGTCATCGGGGAAAAGATCACAATTCTTCCTCTAAAATATTCCAAGCTTCTATTTATTTGTAGAGAAAAAAAGGGTACATTTCTGACATGCCTAATGGGAAGCTATCATTCTTAATTGAGTTCTGTTTGCTCTATCCTTTGAAAACCACAGGGTTTGCAGAAAGAAAACAAGTGTTTTGTGACCATAAATGCCTTCCAAAAGCTGAACTGGGAAATAAAGCAAAGATTCGAGTAGGATTCTGCTGAGCTGATGTTACACAAGGGCTCATCTGCGCTGATGTGTATCAGCAGTGCTCTATTGATTACATCGATTCTACCCAGCTAAAGGTTTGACCCACAGTCTCTGAGGAAGAGCTAGAGCTAAACAACCTC
The DNA here is from genome assembly GCF_000699145.1 of Aptenodytes forsteri. NCBI lineage: Eukaryota > Metazoa > Chordata > Aves > Sphenisciformes > Spheniscidae > Aptenodytes > Aptenodytes forsteri. Next base: position 6,917,592 of record NW_008795909.1, read on the forward strand.
TAATTAACTAAAACCAAACAATAACTATCGAAGCAATAACTATCTTTAAGAAAATAAGAGGCATCAAAAAAATGACCATGCAATAACAGCAGCACAGGAATAAACAATACACATGCCTAACCCATACAGACAGACCCAAACCAGAAAAAGCTCAAAGTGGGAAGAAAATACAATACGCTGAGAAAACATCAGAAAACTCTGAGGAACTGGGAGGGGCGGGGGAGATGAAGAGAAGCAAATGGCTAACACTGAGCCTGAACCAACACAATTTCATCTAATACTGAAGTACAACATATATCTTCGTTATGTTTCTCATTCAAACCAGGAAATCTGGACTAAGGACCACAGTCTTCAAAATCCCTTTTGATAGATATTTTAAATCCCCAAATTACTTTCCATCTATCAAATTTTCTGCCAGTACGAGCATCAGCCCTCCCAGTTTACAGACATGTCCATATCCTTTTAGGGCTTTAGCCTAAGTAGCATCACTGCCTGTGTCTACTGCTGTGTCAAACACAGCTTATTCCTTCAGGGGTTCACCCAGTCCATGCCAATGCTCAGGACTTGTCCCAGCCAGGTTCAAGACACAGGCCAGTTTACATACACCAACAGCACAGATATGATAGGAATGCAGCTTTACACTTGCATGTAAATGATTGTCCTTGCTCCTGATAACACATAAATGCTACAATCCATGCTGTTATCCTGCTAAAAAAACCAACCAAACAAAAAAACCCTCCCAAAAACCCCAAACAACCCACCTCAAAACCCCTAAAAGCACTATTTATACCTATTCACATTTAATCTCTCTGTAATACAACAGAATTCCTTAAAACACTTCTGTACACAAAACCATTTTCTATTAAGACAGTGCCATATATCTTTGTTCTGAGCTGAATAACAGATTGGACCCAAGTTCTGTGACATCTCTTCACAGAAAAAGGCCTATCAGTAAAATCAGCCTGTATTCTATGCTCCGTCAGCGTGAAATGCCATTGCCAGACACATTTGCTGACCATACAACTACATCTTCAAAAATACTGAGATGAAATAGATGATCAAAGCAGCCTAATGTTCAAACATAAGTTACTCCCTGCTGTTTCTTCTCATTTGGCTTTGGTCAAATTTTACTGTGACTGGGTTCCAGCACGACACTCTTTAATGGGCTGTACAGACAGAAGAGATGTCCTGGTGGGTCAGAGCGATGCCGAGCCAGCCCACTGCTATCTCTCCAGCAGTAGGAACTGAAGGAGCTATTTAGGAAGTGCACGAAACCGTGCTGGATCAGGAATGTTAAAAGGCGCATCTCTGACAATTCCCATTAGCTGTTGTTCACAGGTCTGTGAGGTGCAAATACCAGAACTGCACAGAGCACTCAAGATACAGGCACACCAAGGTTTTATGTAGCAGCAATATAAAGTAAGCATACAGATAAGTCTTTTGGAGACCTCCTAGGCTGGCCATACCTCACTGTCAGGAGATTATAATTATGTATATAGCATTACTATGCTACAATAATGTCTATCAACTCATGGCTCTACTGCCACCTGACGAAGCTTACTAGCACAAAGGACAGTAACCACTTTAAGCCCATTGTATCAATCATCTTCATCTTAAGGGGTCTCCAAGAACAGTCTTTAACAGTCCCACAGGACAGTGATGCTGTACATTCAGCCCATGAGCCAGATATTGAGGCATTACCATTAGGGATCATAGGAGCTCTAAAGGCGCTGTTCCGGTCCATGGTCTCAGTGATCTGGCATTAGAGAGTTCCCAGACAGGCCTTAATATGAGCCTTTAATGAGCAAGTCACAGGTTGTTGTGTCATATTCTACTTGGGGACACTTTAGTTCACGGATCACTTAAGTGAAAGGCAGTAAAGGCAACTCTTCAGAACTTCTATCAACCAGCCATCCATGCACAAATGCCAGCTCCTTTAACCCTTACAGAAAAATTTTAAATCCTCCCTGTTCTTGCTATCCTTTTTCTGCTGGTAGAAAGGAAGCTATATTACAAATGAAGCATCTCTTCCCCCCATCCTCCTTTAGCCACCAATAGATGACAAGAATGTAAAAATACCATTAATAACTAGTTTGCTCACTGTAATTAACACCTTTGCAGTCTTCGTACCAGGGAGAAATTGGCACACTTAAATACGGCTCAGCAAGGTGTTATTTACTTAAGGAAAAAGAAAACATTAAAGCTTTATGTGAAAGAAAATTATCTGTTATTTCTCATGGCTCTCAGGTACATTTACAGCAGTGACTTCAGCCTGCATTTAAAAACACAAAAAAACCCCAAAAAAACCCTTTTTAAAAAATCCATTAGGAACTTAAAGTACTATCTACCACTTTGCTACACTCTTCCTATTGAAACTGCCAACAAAAAATTCACAAGATTTTTTTTTTTGGGGTGTTGTTTATTTTTTTTTCCTGTGCTGAAATTCACAAGATTCTTTTTTGGGGGGGGGTGTTGTTTATTTTTTTTTCCTGTGCTGATGACAGAGACAAAAAGCATCAGCCGTACTTGGTGTTTTTAATGTCTCATACACAATGTCAACCTGCAGGAGCTCACAGCTGCCCCACCAGGTACAGACAGCCCATTTACAGAGGTGGTACAATCAGCCTCCACTACAGGGATGAGAACGGCATCTGGGATGTGAAGATTGCGATGATGGGTGGGACATGATCCTCTACCGCTGCGACGGCAAGTCTCCACCACTGTGGGGATCCTCACTGGACCACCAGAGAGGCACTGGGAGGGCACCACCAGGCTGGTCACACCAAAGGCCCAGCTCCTGACTGCACATCAGTTTTCTCCCTGTGCTGCAATTGCAGATTAGTTTTGTTTACGGACGAAGTGAGAATGGAGAATTCAAAGAGAGGACACTACTGATCTCCATCCAACATGGCCACATCAGACAGATCCCACTGGAGGCTGGACCTTGAACTCTCATTCCTTACAGTAAGTGGGAGAAGGAATTTCCTTATTCTAAGGGTTTCTTACTTTCAGTGAACTTTTCCCTGTTGGTCTGGAATTAGCATCTCCTGTTGTCACAGGGCATACATCTGCCACCTATTGAGACCCATCTTTCCTCTACGCCATGGGTATGATGAACCTCACATGTTTAGTTACTTATACAACTTGCCTAAGCTCAGGATGGACATCTGTTAACCATTTAAGACCAAACGAACAAACAGGAAGATGACAACCCCTTATGTCTGAGCCTCCACCAAGGCAACCAAAACATCAAGCCATCCAAAACCACGTGCACAGCTTTCCCGTGGCTTGGAGCAAAAGCGTGCATGTCATGGACAGGCTAAGCTGGCAAACCAGGGAGCCTGGGGCAAAGCTTCTCGTTTCTTCCTTCTCTACTGGTCACCAGAATCTGAAAAGGACATTTTAACAAATCTGTTGTTTTTATTTGAATTCTGTCTTTTCTGTATAAGAAAATAGCTTTTTAAGAGAGAGAAGTCTGTTTATATAAATCCAGAAGATAAACCCCCAGAGATTATTATAATTTCAAATGTTGTTTTAAAAGTAGCTGACTGCATCCTTTTTGAAAAGGAAACACCATCTTCCTCTAGTTGTACACAAACTATAGAACATTCAAATAATTTTTTCAACATATTCATACAAATAATGCAATTCCATACTAGTCTCAGTAATGGCATGAAAGCATAAAAACTCCCCCCCCCTTACTGCTGCACAATTACAAGTGACAGGCATTTAATCATTATTGCAACCACCTGTCAAATATCACAATGAGTTTTTCCCCTTTTCATGAGTTAAAAGGGCTTATAAACTACAAAACTGTGCAAAATGCAAAGTGCATTAAAAAAATCAATATCTATTTAGATATCCTCTTAAGGAAGCTTACTTCTGATTAATTTTCTTGACTCTTGAGAAATCTGGTAACAGGAACAGAGGAAGAACACTTGTATTTATAAATTGGTTTGTCTAACAAGTTTGAAGATTTTCTTTTTTTCAGCTCTCATTTTGCATATAAGTGCTTCTCCTCCTTTGCAGAAGATCCTCTGCCATATGTTCCTGTAAAAGGTGCTCTTTTGAAAGCCAGAAAAAAATAAATCATCTCCTGTTCAGACAGTGGATTAGCTCTTACAGACTACCCTTTTTTGTCAAGATAGCAAAGAGGTGTCAGGTTTTCAGCCTGGCAATGACCACATTAATGTGGTTTGCAAAATACCTATGGGAATGGTACATAGAGACATCGGATTTTAAAGGAGCCTTAAGACCTCCCAAGTTCACTGCCAAATTCCCAAAGATTTAAAAAACAACAAAAAACCCCACCAAAACAAAACACCAACAAAAAAAAACCTCAATATAAGTTCAACTTTTGCCCTGAATATTTAGAAGCATACAAGAAGGGGATACCAAATCCTGATCCCACCACATTCAACTCAGCTAACCACTACAGCTCCTCTCTCAAGAGATTTCAATTCTACAGTTCAGGCCTTTGCTTGTGATACAGAGTAAAGGACTAAGTGCTCTTTTTGGAGCAGGATAAGTATAAATGCATACAGAAGGTTCATCTAACCAGGTTGAGTGTTTATCGTTAATTCAGGTGCTAAGTCTACTTGGTAAGCAATTAACTGGAGTTTGTAGATAAATGCTAATTTTGGTATGTTTTTCCCCAAGTAAATGTTTGCAAATACAATTGCAGTCCCTCCTCATTCTTTTTCTGGTAATCATGGAATCCAAACCGACCCTGTCCTATAGTTTCATCTTATGCACCTTTAGGGCAAGACATACTCCTTTCTTAAAACCAAGGGGGCAGATCATCTTCATTTAACTGATGGATAACAATTCACAGAACTTATCACATCTTTTCTTTTAGGATGACAAAGGATAATCAAGATTTTGAACACTAACTTGAAAATTTCCCTAGCCAGGCAACATAGCTCAGAGAAGACAGGGAGAGATAGCAGCCAATGAACCAGTGCCCAAGAAATCCTTGCCAGCACAAACCAGACCTCTGAGTTGTAAAACATCCGTGCATGAATTTTTGCTTCTCAGACCTGGAATAGATTAATGCTGACCTGTATTAGGCTAGGACTTGGTGTTAGTGTATCCATATCTCAGGCATTGTGTTTGACTTGGTCCATCCATATTGGAGAGGCAGCAATAATTTTCAGTCCTCAGGACACATTTTTTACTTGAGAACTAAGCCCACTAGAAACAAATCAGGTATTTCCCCCCTTCCAGTTCAGTGCTTTTTAAAAAAATGAGGCATTAATCTGGTGCACAGAACCAGCTGAAGGATGGTTCAGGCAATTCTACTGTGGCAAGTATTGACAGCAGTTAATGCTTAAACAATATAGTTTGCTTTCGTCAGAAGAGAATAATGGTTCATGGCCTATGAATTCTTTCAGGTGCCTCACTCCTGAATTTTCCTGTACATTGTCTGTGTAATACCCTGTCTCTTTCTCCCTTAGATATTTGTCAGTGCACAAATGCATTTCTACCCTACATAATCATGGCAGACAGGGACAACATATTGATATACAGCACTACTTTAGACCAAGGTATGAATATTACACTAGCCGAGTTATCACTATAAGGTTCTGACCTTCAACTATCCAATTTTAGATTCATTCATTTTCAAACTATTAAACTCTTCTCTATCACATCACAGAAATCGACACTATGATGGTAAGTTTTCCTGACAATGCTTAAGTCAAAACAAACTATGCTGTATTAGTAGAATTTGTAAAAATATGTTTGTGCTATTAAAAATCAGGAAGGACTCTGTAGCTTGTGGTCACGGTTTGACCCTGAGTAGTCAAGCAGAGAGAAGCGTCAGGCGTGCGATCGATTCCTGTTCTTCCTATCCCACACCTGATTGTGGATCAGAAAGCTCAGCTGTTCTGCCAACGACAGAAATTTGGGCACCATTACCATTCCCTACTCCTCACTGAAATCTCTCTGATGTGCAGATATGCGCTGTTCTCAGGAGTGAGTCCCAAACAAAAGAACAAACTAGATTAAGAAGAGGGCAAAGGGAAAAGGTTAAATGGAATTTTTTCCCACCACATTACTGGAAAACAGAGGGAGGATCAGGGAGCTGAGAAAAGCCTTCTTCCTCAGTTTGCTGCCCTCAAATCTCCTAGCACGTTCCCAACCTGGTAACGTGCCTCAACATACTCCCTTTTCCCCTAGGACAAATTAAAAGGCAGAGAAGTTATTTCTTACAGAAACTGATACACTCTTCTGGCATTTAGCTATTTTATCTTTCTGAATTACAATGCATGAATTTAAAATGAAAAAAGCCAAACCAATGTAAGATCTCCCTCAGAACAATACCAACTGCTTGCAAACAAGCAGCAGGGAAGCATTCAACTCAGTCGTCAGCAATGTAAGAGTTAAAGAGGAAAGGAGCAGCAGCACCACCACTTAATACAGGGGGATCTGCCAATATAGCGCTTAAATACAGCTACACATCCCCTTGGCTTCTCAAGCCCTCCAACCCGTGCAGGCCACTGAAGCTAATTATTTAATAAGAGCAGGCTGCCACAGCAGTACACAGACATCCCTAAAAGGCTATGCAGGAGATCTGCACAAACATTTAGAAGCCAATTAGAGAGATTTTTTTGCTGGGTTTTTAAACATGCTTAAAACAGCCAGCACCTACATCCATCAAAAGTTTAAACAGTGAAAGCCTAGTAAAAAAAAAAAAAATTGTATGCAAAATGCAAGGATAGGAAGGTGTGGCATAAAACGCTCTGACAAGCATCGGAAGAGTACTGACAGAATCACAGAAAATTTTTGCTTCTGTTTCACTTCCAGAATCAAAAGGACGCAAAGATGCAAGTTACAGGGAACAAGCCACAACTGCTTTCAGCAGCCTTCTACTAAGGGCCATAGATCTGATGACCATTTCCCTCCCTTTAACAAACAGCACCTGAAAAGACAGAAATATATCCACATGGGAACAGAAGCCATTATTTTATCAAATCGATTACTGCTGAAACCTTTGAGCTTTAAACAAGTCTTCACTAAAGTCCTATTGGCATCTAGGTTAACAATTATCTTTTTACAAGTTCTGAAGACATACTGAAAGTAATAGCACCCCCTGGTTAACAGAGAGCTAATTGATGCAAGAAAGATAGGCAATGGGATTCTGGGATGTTACTATTAAAAACAAATCAGTCAATCAGTCTAACTTTGTTCTGAATAACAGCAGAAGAAAAGAGATTTTCAGGATTGCCTTGTAAGGAAAGTACCACATACGATAGCAATAGGAAGCCTTACAAAATCCTAGACAGCCCAGTGAAAAAGGGAACCAAAACCAATAGAAATGTCAGTCTATTTTATTATAAAAATAGAGAACATTAACTCAAGAGAGGGATTTCCCTTTAAGAATTCAGGCTCTAGGCACGGCAGAGCTCTAGTCAGGTTTAGGTGGGTGGCCATTTTAATCAACCTGGTTAGCATATATTTTGCATGTCTATATTAGAAACATATACTCTTCCTAACTGCTTTCTGAAAAGCTCTTTTAATTGAGACACTGTCTCCTCTGCAATGTCTTCGCCCAAGAGTCAAAAGTCAATGCCCTAGAATTACAGGAATCTAGGCTAAAAAATAAACTCTTCCACTTAATGCCTTTCCATAAGCACAGGAACTTCACCTCAACTCAGAAAACAGCAGCGATTCTTGAACTTCAGTGTACGGCAACATAAATTTCTTGCTTAGCTGAAGAATTATCAGCTCATAAAAGTACAAGACTGTCTACCTCAATCTACTCCTCTCTTTTTCAGCATCTTCCTCAGACAGCACAGCTTCTTCCAATTTTTATAACCTTTTTCTAGGGGGTCTTAATTTATGCCAAGGAAAACACTGTCTGTTAAATGGCATCATTAGACTCACATGATTTCTTGTGGTGCATGTGAAGTTTTTGGTCTCCTGCATACTAAATGATCCTTACAGTATGAAAGAAATTGGTATAAACAGCTGCTTTATTTTGTGCTCTGATAACTGAGAAAAACAGCCCTCAATGAAGAAGTCATCCTTCACTTGGAGGAAAGTAAATGGGCAAGTAAGAAGTACATGAATAAAATTAGCAGATCGGGCACTGATTTCTTCACCAACGTGTGTGTGGTCTGAAGGTGGATATCCCAGCAGATGTTTTCACAAGCAGAGCTCTACCGTTTCTCACAGATTAATATAAGATAAGGCTCTTCACCTGCTTTATTTTATTGCCCACAAATACTCTGTAGATCAAGAAAGAGGCAGCAGAATGAGGAAAGACAAATTCAGATTTCTTTTGGTTTCTGTATTCAGATGTAGGATGTGTTGACAGCAAGCCCAAAACTTCCATCCAGCCACGAAGTCAAAGAAAATGGGACAACAGCCAGGTATCAGACATCTAGCAAACAGCCTTGTGATGACATCCATTTGCAGTCTGATGACATAGGTTCATAAAGATCTGCAAGAAGTTTTCAGGGTTTAAATAAAAATAACTGGGGAATCACTTCCATGCGTCCCTACATTATACTTTCAGCGCTGGTGAGCAAACTGGGAAAGGAAAGAAGTGAAAAGTGGGAGCACAGAGGAAGGAACAATATGAAGTCAAACCATTACTTTCTTAGGAGACTAGAGGTGACAGGCAAGAAAGAAAAAGCAGTATTCTCTTTCTACCTCTTCTGAGCACAGGGGCACACAAGAAATTAGGGGGATAGACTCAAACTTATCTGCAATATTCTGCTGCCAAGAAAGGATGTTTCTTATAAACATCTAAACTGTTGGGGTTTTTTTGGCATTCTTTGGGTCTGATCCAAAAGCCTGACACAGCCACTAGAAATGGTTATTGGATTAAATTCTTAGACAGCACAGAAAATAGCAGGCTAAAGAATCTTAGCAGACTTTCCAAGAGTATTCATTCATCTCTGGCTTGGGAAAAGCTTGTGAAGTGTCAGACTGAAGGAGAATTTTGCCAGGAAAATCTGTGTTAGAACCACAAGAGCAGGTGGCTATAACAGTATTGCCCAGAGAGGTATCAAACAGGTGCTATAACCAAAAAACAGACAAGTAAACAAAACAATAAAACAAAATTACTTAGTGCCCTGTAAGTAAGTTTCTCCATCATGCTACACAAAGCAACAACTCAGAGGAACTTCTGAAAGGCATAAATGTCAATTCGGCACCCTGCTCAGCCTGACCTTTACAAAAGAGTTTTTCATTTTCACAACCATTTTGTATAGGAATAGAGAACTCCTTTGAAAACCTCCTCCTGGAGACTGGCGGAGAAGCACAAGCCTTGGGAAAAGAATAAGATGGCCTAATAACCCTAGTAGTCATGAATTTCCAAATCAGCCCAGTTACTTGCAAACTGCTAGTGATTTGGGCAGGGGAAAAGCAAGCCTCCCCCTTCTTGTCCACCTCTTCAGCTACCCCAGTCTCCACATCTGCTAGACATCTGGGCATGGCCGAGCAGAGTTACACCCCAGGAAGAATTTGCTCCAGTGAGTCACATTTCTCCATAATTGCTAGCAAAGGGTGAAACGACGACAGCTTTCAAAATTCCTAGGGCAACAGCTCCTTCTCTCTGCAAACCTTGACTCCACTGGCAGCCTTAACACTGCACAAAGTCGCAGCATAGAGAGGTGATTCGAAGCCTGCAGTAAGGTAGCATTACTTTTATTTAATAAAAAATTCACAAGTGCTAACCACTGACCACGGCTGGAGATGTAACCTTGAACTAAGGCACATAATCATTGCTCCAGTATGGATCCTTCTGTGTTCGTATCTTTGCAATAATGGGCTTATCTAAAACATTGGAAATTGGGTTTTTAAGGTCAGTAGGAGACCTTTAAAAGCTCTCCAAATAGAACCGAGGTCGTGACTACTTGTGGTCATTGACGTTACAGCAATTTTTGTAAGTACAGGGATATTAATCCCAGGAGCCTGACAATTTCAATTTTAGTAATGACATTCTGTCCACCTAAAACTTTTAGTGAAGTTTAATATTCTTCACTTCACGTACTGATCTGTTTTGTGCTGTTCTTAAGTGTTGTTAAACAGTTGTTTCATTTCACTGTGGAGTTGGCTGACCAAATTTCAGCTGCGTGTGGAGGGACCTCTGTATATTGTAGCATCATTACTCTCAGAGGATTCTAGGTAGTTGGAAAATATTGTAATTTGATTTTGTTTTTTTTCTTTAAAGCAACTACATTTTGTAAGAGCAGCCAATTATTTCTCTCCCTGGAAGTAATACAATAAAAAAATTAATTATGCCATGCAGCGTTTAATTGAATTTTAAAATGGAAAAGGTCCACTGTAAAAACAACTGCTGTATCTGTAATGACGTTACTTGGGTTGAATCAATAATTTTTAAACAAGCTTGAAGAGGATTACAACAGTATTCTTATTTATTGCATGTACAGTTGGATGCTAGTGCCCTGACCTTAAGAGCATATATGCAGTGTAATTCACATTAATAGTTTTACAGAATTATTGATATAAATTAAGTTTCATGATTGCTTAAGTGACTGCAAAATTTGAGCTCACGATTTTATTCTATATAAGTAGGATATGAACCAAAATCCATAGAAGTTTTTCCAAATTTAAATGCTTCTGTTCTGTAGCAAGAAACACCTCCCCTGAGACACGTATTTGGCTGAAAAAAAGGTGTCCTCAGCACAGTTAACAGCATCAGCATGGGCATCTAATCTCTGTATCATGCTAAATATTTTCTTCTTTGAAGTCAGTTGGAAAAATCCAACTGTCAAGCATTGCTTGATCTGACGTAACGCCTGGGGAAAGCTAATCAAAAGGAAGTCTTATAAGTTCCCCCTACTTAAATCCACCCACCCAAATAAGCACAAGTTAGAATTTTTATGAGGTAAAAAAAAGAGACTCTGCTGTCACAGCCCAGTGTTAATTGGCCCAAAGGTTTAAGAATACCTTAGTTTTACTGAACTGCTTTGATTTCAAGACATCTGAGCTGAATTTTCTTGCTTCTTTATAATCCTTTCTTAACTATCACTGAGTTTGAAGTGAGAGAGGAGCTTAGACAGATCTATATCAGTGTTCATTCATGCCAGACTGTTGCATTTTCATCGCAAACAGGGTTTGAAAAAAATTCAGATTGAGGGCAGGAGTAGCAGGGGGAGCACAGGGAATGCTAATCCCCTGTTCAGCTCTTGTGGGAGCAACAGGTGATGATTAGTCACTGGCCACCAAGTCAACGGCCTCTTATTTTCTTCTCTGACTCTTCCAGACAAGGGTAAAAAAAAAATTAAAAAAAAAAATCTCATCCCTTTCCCCTCCCTCTCTGGGTTTGTACAGCAGATGCAATGGTATAGACAGCATGCACTTGAGGCCTTTGCAGGACCATCTCCCAGGACACTTCCCAACCACTATGTGAAGTAGGAACATTCACAATTCAGCAGTGAAATAAGACAATTACAGTAAAAGAAGATGCAGCTCTGGTTTACTTCCATCCCCCAGTTTTGTTCCAGTGGCCCTTTATCTCGTGCCTCTAGGCTTACAGCATTTCATTTACTTGTGTTAAACACTCCCTTGCTGCTTCAGCTCCCAGCCATGCCAGGGTACCTCAAATGTCCGGATGTCCTCTATTTTCATCAGGTGAAAATATTATTATCAAGATTGTAGAACATAAATCACCACAGGTCTCCACCTACTGAAAAACAAAACCCAAGATGCAAAAGCAGGGGTCCATGCTACACCCAGGTGTGTGCTTCTATCTGATATTAACTGGCTTCAGAAGAGGTGATGAAACCCCAAATTAACCTTGCACTACAACATGAACAGGAGGAAATGTCACTGCTTGAGGACTGACAGATGTTTTGCAGATTACCTGGAAAACTGTCAGTGATGGATAAAGAACCATATTTCACATGTAGCACTCAGTTTCAAGAGCTATCTTGGTTTTTTCTTTTACATTTTCAGCCACATATAGACATTTTACATTATAAATCTCCCTCTGCAATTACAAATGAGCTAATGCCACTGCGCCTGATCCTCACACCTATGACTAATCAATGCAAGATTCAAGCCATCTCTAGGACTAAGAATAGAATTTGTAATTTTCATAAAATTACTTCCTCTGGGATTTCTTTTTTTTTTTTTTTTTTTTTTTTTTTTTTTTTTTTTTTTTTTTTTTTTTTTTTTTTTTTTTTTTTTTTTTTTTTTTTTTTTTTTTTTTTTTTTTTTTTTTTTTTTTTTTTTTTTTTTTTTTTTTTTTTTTTTTTTTTTTTTTTTTTTTTTTTTTTTTTTTTTTTTTTTTTTTTTTTTTTTTTTTTTTTTTTTTTTTTTTTTTTTTTTTTTTTTTTTTTTTTTTTTTTTTTTTTTTTTTTTTTTTTTTTTTTTTTTTTTTTTTTTTTTTTTTTTTTTTTTTTTTTTTTTTTTTTTTTTTTTTTTTTTTTTTTTTTTTTTTTTTTTTTTTTTTTTTTTTTTTTTTTTTTTTTTTTTTTTTTTTTTTTTTTTTTTTTTTTTTTTTTTTTTTTTTTTTTTTTTTTTTTTTTTTTTTTTTTTTTTTTTTTTTTTTTTTTTTTTTTTTTTTTTTTTTTTTTTTTTTTTTTTTTTTTTTTTTTTTTTTTTTTTTTTTTTTTTTTTTTTTTTTTTTTTTTTTTTTTTTTTTTTTTTTTTTTTTTTTTTTTTTTTTTTTTTTTTTTTTTTTTTTTTTTTTTTTTTTTTTTTTTTTTTTTTTTTTTTTTTTTTTTTTTTTTTTTTTTTTTTTTTTTTTTTTTTTTTTTTTTTTTTTTTTTTTTTTTTTTTAAACTTGAAATATCTGATGAAAGGAGTCCAGTGGTCACACTTCACACCATTTACCACGTAGCTTTCAGTTTGTTTCAATTTGTTTTTATTTATGCACTGAAAGGAATAGATTTTCTTCCTCCTTATTTTCATAGAGCTGCCTTTACTAACAAAAATATAAGATCCCAATTCTTCCGGCCTTGCTTATCAAATTAGAGCCAAGTGTAATAACAAGGCTGTTGGACAAAGATTTTAACAAGGTACCCAAACACTGTCATTTTCATAACATTATGCTCCACTAATACCTTCCTCCCAATATTTTCTCAAAGACTTATTTAAGCCATAAAGCCTTGCAAAGATTGCCCACATTTTACAACACACAGTACACAAACTTTAATCTTATTTTACCTTTTTCTTTGTAAGTACTCCTGCAGCTTCCAGTGTCTAGTAAATATTATGTCTTGTCACAGATAACCAGCCATTCAACTAATTGGAGATTTCTATTAAGATTTCTCCTAAATTCTCCCTTCCAGTAGCATTTATTCATCCAAATTCATCTCCCTGAAAATGAAGTCCTACATTTTCTCTGTATTATCAATTTCTGTAGCAGATACTGGTATCATTTTGGATTAAACAAGCAAAAAAGCTTTAAGTCTGCAGAATTTATTTATACCGTAAGGTCCTGAAAGCGCCGCCTTAAGCCACTGAAGACAAAACTCTCAATCCATTTTAGTGCTGTGGAATACATATTCCTCTTCTCCATCAATTGGCTTTGCTTTAATATCCATACTCAGTAAAAAAAAAAAACAAACCAGGGATCACTGAATATTAGGAGAGAAACTGACTATCAACGGAGGAACTTCATTTCAATTCATTTATAATGCACTTCCTATATAAAAACTTCAGTATTTAGTTCTTTATCAGAGCATTAAACACAGAAAACCTCATTTCACATTCATACATGAGTTACCTGTGCAACAAGAAATGAGATAAGGTGAGCACAAAACTAAACAAACACACTTTCACCAGCTGTCTGTCCAGCAACTTCCATCCGCTGTGGCAATGTTACATTATACCTGTGTCAATTCCATCAACACTAATTAATCTAACAGTAACCTTTTCCTGAATCCTCCCTTCAGTATTTTAAAGGTAACCGTTATCTCATAAATCAAAATCCTTGTCTGATTGTCCTGGAGGTCTGTATGTAATAAAATTCCGCTTATAGAAGTTGCCTGCAGGAGATGCTTCTTCCTTTATCTGTCCTTTATTGTAAGTGAAGATGGACCCCGTTTCTGACAGTTCAATCTGTGTGCTGTTTGAGTCTACAGTCTAATAGTTGCATATGAACCATGCGGAGTTTCAACTCAGGGTTTTGGGTTTTTGCCCACCTCCACGTATTGGAGGGAGTGAAATACTCCTAGAGCACATCTTGACACGGTCCCACAGCCCAGCCTACCGTAAAACAATCTCTCTCAGCATACATTGGCAGACTGCACAGGTTTAAATCACACCAGGAAGCAGTCAGGACAGGTGGCTGCAAAAAATATAGGCTTCCAGGGAGCCAAAACCTGACTTTTTGGAACTGATTTTGTTTAAGAAGTAAGCTTTCCCTGTCAGCCTCCAGGACCGTAGCTCGCTTGAGAAACACCTCTCAGAGGCACTGGCTGGCAGGACACCGTCAGATTGTTTCCAGTACTTTGGGTGTAAAACCATACAGGAATTGCATTTATAGTTTCATTGATTAAAAATAATTTTCCCTTCATTTAGGGAGACAACGTCTTTGCATCAAGATAATGGAATCTAGCGTCTAAAAAGCCAGCAATATATCCTTTTGTGAAAGCGAGTCTTAAGGAGAAAGGGCACAATTATTCAAAAAAAGTGTTTGCAGGACAGACTGAACAGCGTAACTGGCTGGAGATCTCTGCCTTGTTATGGATATTCAAGGAAGAAAGATGTGTGGAGGCAAGGAAATTGGGGATTGATGAGAAGAGATAATGAGAGCCAAGTATCACCTCTAGCTGAAGTCTGACCTGGGCTGAAAAGAAGCAGAAAGCAGAACTGCCACGTGTTGGGAAATGGAGGTCACCTCAGCTGATTCTGCTAAGCACAAGCACCCTCATCTCGAAAGACATCAATAAGGCCCAGGAGGCCCGTATGAAGTCTGACCTGTCTCTCCACTGGATATGAAACCTCTGACTAGGACAGGGGCCTTCTGATGGGGCTATGCAGGTGACACTTGGACTGCACATGTTGTACGGAGAAAAGATTCCCACATCGGTTTTTTCTTCTTCCAGACATGGCAAAAATGCTTTCACAAGTGCAAGTGTCTGAATGGGTACTCCCTGCTTCACACCATCACTGCTCTCCCAGTATGGGTAAGTTCAGCCAGCAGCACATTATCATATTATTTATTCATGCAAACACTCCACTGCAAGGGTCACAGAAGTCATGATCCTACAGAAATAAGATGAGACTGTGCCCGTGTATGGCCATTGGCAAGAGGGGGTGTATTTGCTTTCCCCAGCAAGCCAGAGGATGTTGGTAAGGGTACAAGGCTTCTCCAGGGACAATAGGAAGATTGGGGGGTTTATCTTTAAAAAATAAAGACCTGAACTATGCAAAACCTCAAGAGTGATTTAACAAACAGAGGGTTTCTAAGAGCCAAGCAGTGCCCAAAAAATGCTTTTAGATAAAGGTATTAAAGTTCAGTGTTTTGCAAAACGTGGATAGATTATTCTAACCTGCTCTTCCTACAAGGGAGCTACAAAGTATTTTGGAGCTTAAAATTAAAAACAAAAAAACCCAAACACCACCCCAAAGCTATTGCAACATCTTACAAAAAAAAGCTAAAAGAGTTGTGAACGCAAAAGCAGTCCTGCCCTGGCTGCAGAACCACCCCAACTCTTCCCACCAAAGCTATGCAACATCTTACAAAAAAAAGCTAAAAGAGTTGTGAACGCAAAAGCAGTCCTGCCCTGGCTGCAGAACCACCCCAACTCTTCCCACTCCCACAGATCCAACGCTATTAGGCAGGTAGCATCCTCCTGCCTGCTCTGCAGCTTCAATAAATACTGCACTGCGAGAATAACAGCTCCTGCTCCAGCTAGCTAGAGCCTCACTGATTAGAAAATACACAAAGCACCTGCTGCCCAGGTGCTACCACATGCAGAAGTAGCCTACATCTTGAAAGGGATGAAGCACATCTACAAACGCTAGTTTCAATTCTAGTCTCAGCTTTCTCAGTCTTCTGGATGGCCCAAGACAGATAATGGCTTTCTTTTCTCCTTTGCAATGATGGCGGGGACAGGGATGGGGACAATAATCTCTGGCCTTACAAAAGTGCTACAGGTAAGGATATCTTAGACATTCCCTCAATGAAGTCAAAGTTAAACATAACAAATGCATGAGTCACTGTGAGCTCAGTGTGATTTTTATGGCCCAGACTCTACCCGAAGATTTGATGCTAAGAAACAAATATTTTCCTTGTGAAGAAGCACAGTGGAAACAGAAGTAACGGATGCACTAAAGATCTTTAAAACAGCATTATTGCCATGTTCTGGGTTAATCAGGCCCATACAATTTGGTACAAAATTAATCATCTAGGACTGTAGTAATAAAGTCTCACTTGGAGGCTGCATCTCTGCTTGGCATAGGCCCAGGCATGCACATTATGTCAGATAGCTGAAAAACCATGGGGAAGAAACAGAAATAGTCATTTTCCCTACCCAAGTGCCTCAGGCATTCTCTCCATCACACCAAACAAGGAGACACAACATCTCCCGTCACAACTTCGATGGATTTAGTGCAGGTACAAGACATTTTTCTGTGCTCTTTCAGTCATGCGGCAACTAAGAGTTTCATTACAATAACGTATCAAATTTCTATCACAATTAGCTTTATTTGCTCCTAGTTCTTGTTCCCAAAAGGCACACTAGATACTAAAATAGATAAGACTGGTCTAAAATAAAACATTAACTCTTATTGACTGAATAATTTTCTCATTGACAGTGAAACAAATACAAACTACATAAAGTTACACAGTAATGACTTTTCTGTAAAACTTCTAGTAAATGAATATTGGTGCTGTTAATTGCTGTTAATTCTAGCTTAGTTATAATTTGTGGTATAGGCAGTTGTAGTACTTTTCACCAAAAATGCATCAAACTCAGACATGCTCTGTTTCCTATTAATGTCATGTCTCATAGAGCTGGGGGCACACACAGACTGGAGGCATCTGTTACACACTGAACAGGGCACTGCATGCTTCTCCGGTTCAGCCAGCTAGCGCGCAGGGGTAGGCTGCTGAGGAAAAAACACATTTCAGTCTCACTGTGCCTCTTATCCCCTTTCAGCTCCACCGAGGATGCCAGAACGCCCTTGCCTTTGCATGTCGGGAACGTTGGGAGGACAAGACTGCTGTCAGTTATCATGCTGGTAACAAAATATTTGGAAGCAGAGGACAGAGGAGTATTCATGCCTTCTTCCTTTCTTCTTCTCATCATGAGCAGGACTAGATATAGGCTAGTCCCAGTTCTACACAGTAATTTAAAATCAATATAATCACAGTGAACTTTGTCACCTCTGCTGCAGCTGAGTAGGTTTTTCATTCGGGTCCCTTGCCATTTTTCTCCCTGAAAATAAGTTCTTCAGTTTCTAGTCTGCCTTGAAATGAAATAAAGCCATCCTTGGCTTCAACACAGCACGAAGCAGTCTCTCAAGAAATGCAAGACACAGAGCAAACTTCCATCATCTGCACATCCCTACATTCAAACACAATGATTTCCATTAAATATTTAGGACTCAAATATTTATATCCAGTCAATAAAATCGAGCATTACTTATCCTCCAGGGAATTCCTACCCTCCCTCAGCACAGAAGAGAGGACTAAAGTGCATTTCCTATACTTACCAATAACACAGTAACACCTAAGGCTATAAAGAAATCCTTCCCACTAGATGCAAAGACCTTGGAAGCAAACATACAAATCTAGTATAAAAGAATATATAAAGATCTTGTTGCTAGCCAACATAAACAAATGACCGTCTCTGCCCCAAGGAGCTTACAGTGTAAGCTCCAAGAGACAGTAAAAAGTGGGGGAAAAAAGAAAAGGTGAACAATGTAGCAGACCTTTTCCACATATGTACCTTCACTCTAGAATACAGGTAGTTGGCAAGTCTGACAGGCTACAGAGTAATGCCCCAGGAAAGGACCAGTTACTAGCACCAGAAGATCCTACCACCAGACCGTCACTGTAGGTGGGAGGATTTACAGCTAGCATTTTGTACAGAAGAAATCACCAGCTAGACTTTGTTAATCGTGTTATCATGCGCACTAATTCATACATCTCTCCTACAGCAAAACCTTTTTATTACAGAATTTCAAAAACCAATACTTGAATTTTAAACTTTAATATGAACTTACATTTTAAACATTAAATTATCCAGCGAAGCAGACGTGAATGTGAAAAAAAGGCCATTTCCTCCATCATTTCATTAAATTTGAAAGTACTTATTTATTTTAATAAGTCAAGATGTCCATATGCCAGGAAATTAACATCAAAGAATGTTAAATATGCTCAGTATCACTTAAAAGCCTATAGAGTATTATGCATTTTCAAAAATAGCATAACTCAGCAAAACTACTTTCCCAGCAGTTACTTTTTATTACAGTTTCCAACAGTACTTTGGGGAAAAAAGCTGAAAATGTTTACCATACTCTGCACTCCAGTTCATACAGAAATCGTAAGATGCAATGTTGAATCATGTGTCCAGACACCACACCACAACCACCTTCCCTAATTTAAGGTCTTCTGTTAATGCCAAACAGATGGTTGTCTATACGCGCTCTTCCAAGGGCTTCTGTGCAGACCTCCTTCATTGGCATGTATGATCAAGACCATGGATGGCCTCAAACGGAAAGGTTGCAGGGCCGTGTACTGTTTCCTCTGAACAGTTATACTTGACTTAGCACAACAGGACAGAATTGTGACTAATATTTTGATCACTTGAACTACCCAGATGTTCTCCAGTCTTAAGAAGCCATCTGCTGAAATTGCAGGGACATCCTGGCAGAAGCGGGACTTAACTGGCATGTACTCTGAAAAGCTACTCATGAGAGCTTGCCATTCTGAGTAGGGGCCCATAGTGGATTAGCCTAGTTTCCTAAGGAAACAGGCTTGCGCACTTGAGCCTTCTATTGCATCTGGTCTACCAATTCCCCTTCCCTCCCCCACCACTTTTGAACCTGCTGGCTAGCTCTGACCAAATCTGAGAGAAGTGGGTGATCTTACAGATACAGCATAAGCACCGGTTTTGTGAAGTGCAAGCGTCAACACGGGGAACAGCAGCAGGGAGCACTACCGAAGGTCACAAAAGAAGCTCAAAGCTTCTTAGGCATTGGAGATTTTTCACAAGAATATGGAGCTCATAGAGCTACACAGTTCTGTTCTTTTTAACAGCAGAGAAAGGGAAGGCTCTTAGTAACTTCTTCAGCTCATAGTCCTCACCTCATTACACTCTGCTTCAACCATTCATGCATTTAACACCAAGCCATCTCTCAGATGGCCTGTACAAATTTAAGGTAGAGGTAACTTTTCTGTGTTTGCACTGAGAGCAATTAAGTCCTGCAGACATCTGGGGAGCCCTAGTGCAATATAAACAGTAACTGAACTAGATACACCGAACCCTTCTTTACAAAAGTCACATCCAATTCTCTCTGCAAACTTTCTTCACATATCAAATCCCCTTCCTCAGAGACCAGCACATGATAATACTGTATCATGCAGATAAGTGTCTCAATTTCAAGTCTCCAGCAACAGAAATATAAATAAAAAACATGATCTGAAGTGCCACAGAAGCTTCCAAGTTAGAATCTATCTGAAAAGTTCACGTCACCTCTGGTTAGGAGCAGACTAGCATCTGGCATGTAAAATGGCTTTTCATACCCCAAGGGGCCAGAAGGCACCACCACACCTCAAGAGCAAAAGACAGCATGTAAACCTGAACGTGAAGTGATCTAAACTCTCCATGACTTCACTGCCATCATTACCTCAGGGTATATCTTATTTCTGTACTTGAGAAATATATTCACACAAACACAAAGCGAATCACGTAACATTCAATTCTTCATTCTGAGTGTGTCCACTTACCGGTTTGTTCATACAGGAGCTCGGCACGTGGGATTGACCCCCTGTGCTCAAGGACCAGGTGATGTGAAATACATCAAAGGAGTCCTGTGAGGTCCTGATCCAGCATGGTGCAAAAGCACGTGATCAACATTTAAGGGACCTTCGTCACCTCAGCTCTAGCTGTGAGTGTATTATGGGTGAGTTGGGAAGGAGACAGGAGGCATTTGTTTCACTATTCCACATAGGAAAAGCAACAGAAACTGCAATCCACGTGCCAATACTCGTCACCTTCAGGCATTCACTTGCAGGGACATTTCCTCTTTTGTTCGTTTCTGAGGAAATTTATACACCAAGACAGTTGAGAAAATCTCGGAAGTGAGTCAGAAATAAAGAACCTCATGTGAAACAGCTCCTCCTGAGCTTTCTGGCAGCTGGACAACTTAGATGTTGGCCTGAATGCTCTAATTACAGCAAGGTAAAAAAAGCAGTACGGGCCAGCTTCAGAGACCTCAGTTCAGCCCTCTGCTCAGCCACACTTGGGTAATCTGATACACGGCACCCAGCCGCTCTGTGCCCTCCTGGTCTTTACAACTGTGATCACGATATGTCCTTACCTTATAGCAGCTATGCTGGGATAGATGTGTATCTGCATACATGCCTGCAAGGCGGTAATCCTATAGCAGTGTGGAGCAAACATGTATGAAGTAAGACTGCATTCAAAAAGAAGTGTAGAGGAGGAAGCGTTTTTTACTTCAGCCACAGGTTGAACAGGCTGGCTTAGGTTAAACTCAGCAGTACTGTCTGGAAGACAAACAGGCAGGATTTTCTTTTGAGATGGAAGAAGATAGAAGGCCTAATATTCATGGCAGCAAAGACTCCTTTGGTGGAAGAGTTGCTTGCTGGTCAAGTCAGTCCACTTAAGTATTTTTAAAGCAGTTACATGTCTCAAATGTCTCTCACCCTACTGAGGGTTCAACCATAAGGACTCCGTGAGTCAGCAATGCCCACCAGTCCTTACTATGTCAGCTCAAGTTGCAATCTTCGTATCTCTGCAACAGGGACATAGGGCTCCTAATTCTTCATGAATGAAATCAGTTATCTCACTAACTGTCCTGAAAACATTATCAACCCACAGTCCCACTCACCTCACAACTGGGCAGTGTAAGAGATGGGAGTGGGTGGGAACACATACTTAGGAAACGTTCATTCGGGGTTCAATTGAATTAAACCCACTTGCTTTCCCAGCTGTACAAAAACAGAAGCTTGTTACTCAGGTTCTCAGTAAGCCTTGACATTACTTTTATACCGCAGAGCAACATACCTCTTCAATAAATCATTCCAGTGCCAATAGCCTCCCTCAGATAGGAAGGCTACAGAGATGACCCTTAAGAGTTCAGAGGAGAGTTAAAAACATTTCCAGAAAATCATTCAAGTGCTGTTTAAAGATGTAATTTATATGCACAGCTCTGCACTCCATTGCAGGATTTCATATTTATTTAATTTGATAGTTAAAAGTGTGCCCATCCAGCTCTTTGGGCACATGCAGTCCTTAATAAAAAACTTTGCAATTTAGAGCCAAACGTTCAGTGTATTGAATAGGAAAAGAATGTCGTCTTACTCGAGCCCAACATTGTCCCAACCCCACTGGAAAAAACTGAGAGCACCAAACAGACCGAGAGCTTCAACAAAGCAGCCAGCACAGGGAGAAGTTCAGTTTGCTGCTGAAGGAAGAATTAAGCTCCATAGCTGGATCACCTCCAGGAAGGCCTCCTGTTAGCTCAGGAGCTTCACAACACCTGTGCTACTGACATGGTCTCCCCCACGAAGAGGCAGTCTCCAAGGCAACCAAGATCTCTTCAATTAGCGTTTGATAAGGTTGGATGTGTGGCCTAAGAAGCAGCGCACAGTACTGGGACGCGGGCTGAATTTCCAACTCTGCTGTACACTGCATGGGGTATATCAACAAAGTTACTTAAACTGCCCTGTCCTTCAGTTCCCACCACGTAAACACATCTACCTCAGAGATATTACAAGAATTAGAACTCCCTCAACTGCTAAGCACTTATACTGCAGTACCAAAGGACACCTCAGAACATACATAGATGAGACTCTTTAATTCTACCTTTCTCTAATAGGCATGTGACATTCAGCATAGAAGAAATGCATGGCACCTCTACCCACCTACGGCAGACACTGCCCCACTGGCAGCTGACAAGGTGCTGGGTGGGAATGCCCTGCCCGCAGCCCAACGCAGCACTGCTGCTGCTCACTCTTCCCTTCGCAAGGGAACCCAGTGGGGCAGATGCACTCCTCTTGCAGGCAGGGGCTGCTTTTTCAAGGATCATAATGATTAAAAACTGCAAGTCTTTGATGCCACATTCTGCAAGATGGAGACACTTTCTGGGAAAGGGGAGAGATGGGGCAATTCCTGGGGCAGAGATACTGAAAAGAAGATTATCTTCTGAACTGTGACTGGAATGACATAAAGCAGCCATCTGACATCGCAAAAACAATAGAAATAATTCTACATCTACTGCATCAACTGCAATATTGGCCTTGCTCAGCCCTTTCATACAAAGACTCCACTTATATCCTGCAACTAGAATTCTGATTCATTCCTTGATTATTTCATGCTTGGACTATTGCAATAATGTTTGTGCCAAGCTACTCTTTTTTTTTTTTTAATCTACACACTACAAGGCTATTCAGAGCTTCCCTGCTTGCTTTGTTTCTCACTGCAGTATCCTTGCTGTTCGCATACTTTTTTCCCCATTGTTATTCTCCTATAAGCATTCCGTTACATACGAAATCAAGATTGGAAGTTCAATGTATTACTGCAATCATTCAAGAACCTCAAGGCCACAGCAGACTCCAACCTTCTGTGTATTCTCCAGTCCGTTTGCTGAGCTTGTATCACAGCTGCTACCCAAATACTCCATCTTTCTTTTGTATGTTTAAAATACAGGCATATCACATGTTTTTATGTCTAAAGAGCTTGAAATATTTTATACTGTTTCCTATTTCAATGCCTAGAAATCAGCTAAATTGACCACTTTTTGCTGCACTTCAGCACACTTTCAGTTTTATGAAACAGTGCACTGGTTGTCATCCCAGAGGTTTTCTACAAATGTCCCAGTGTTCACATTGAAAGAAAATGCAACAAAAATCTACACACACAAGGCTATTCAGAGCTTCCCTGCTTGCTTTGTTTCTCACTGCAGTATCCTTGCTGTTCGCATACTTTTTTCCCCATTGTTATTCTCCTATAAGCATTCCGTTACATACGAAATCAAGATTGGAAGTTCAATGTATTACTGCAATCATTCAAGAACCTCAAGGCCACAGCAGACTCCAACCTTCTGTGTATTCTCCAGTCCGTTTGCTGAGCTTGTATCACAGCTGCTACCCAAATACTCCATCTTTCTTTTGTATGTTTAAAATACAGGCATATCACATGTTTTTATGTCTAAAGAGCTTGAAATATTTTATACTGTTTCCTATTTCAATGCCTAGAAATCAGCTAAATTGACCACTTTTTGCTGCACTTCAGCACACTTTCAGTTTTATGAAACAGTGCACTGGTTGTCATCCCAGAGGTTTTCTACAAATGTCCCAGTGTTCACATTGAAAGAAAATGCAACAAAAAGCACAGCACGTTTAACAAAGTGAGAGGTTCCCCCCTCCCCAGCAAAAGCAGCTCTTTGTGCTCCCTTATTTCAGCATAGATAGCCAGAGCTGTGATTGCAGCAGTGCAAAGTAAAAATACTTTGATGTAGTATTGGAACAACTGTATCTGAAGCTCTGAAGATTACATCTAGCATCTGTTGTAGTTATTTTATACTTTTTGCTGTGGTAGGGAAAAACTTCATGGAAGAATGAAAGTTGAGGGAACGTCTGGTTCTTAGTACCTCTTATATTTAAGCTTCTCAAAGCTGTTCATCTGCCAATGGCCTATCTATTCAAAAACAGTAAAGAAAAAATTCAGAGCATTCAAAAAATCAGAGGTTTGCTTTTATGTATTTAAGTCATGAAAAACAATCAAATTCCAGAAAGAACCTTGCCAAAAAAAGAAAAAAGGCAATTTCACCATAACCGTGTCCAACATTTAAAAATTCAGTCAACCATTTCATTACAGACTGGATACCAGCATTGACGATGACAGTACTTGGAATAAACTGTAAACGTGGCACACAAGAAAAGGTGGCAAGAAGAGTGAGAAAACAGTATTAATGGTATTCAATAAGGAAATTGTGTCTGTGTCTAAGTAGAAGCTAAATTACTATCTGAGGTTTTCTTAGCAGATTATTTAGAAACTTGCCAATAGACAAACAAAGTAAATGACAAGACTCTCAATCAGAGCTGTGTTCCCCAGCAATGTGGCTTATTAAAAATGATACCGACTTCTTGGACTGCTTCTGGCAAGGATGGCTCTCCTTAGAGAGCTGATGTTAAATACTCAACACAAACACGTGATTGTGAATTCCTTATTCACGCCAGCTTATGGTTAGGAAGATATATCCTGTTCTCAGGGATAGAAACTTGAAAACTTATTTCTTCATTCTCATGACAAAAACAAAAGATAGTATTTTGTATTTGTTACTTCACAACGCAGAATAGCTAAAGAAAGATAAAAAGCATTCTCCTTGACATCCTCCTAGTAAGTGCTTATTTTGATACAGATTCTGCAGACAAGTACATGTCTAGTCCACATTTGTACAGTGCCTAGCTCATGGACATGAAGACTCATGACCCAGTACCGTCAGAACACAAACAATCAAAATATACAGATGGCATTTCCTGTTTATTTGACAAAACACACAGCAGTATACCACTTGCTTTAGCTGTGCACATTAAAAATCAGGGTTCATGCTTAGCAGCAAACTCTCAAGCTATGGTTTTCCATGTTTCTCTTATGAAAGAGAGTAGCATTGATTTCTGCAACAACTGTTACTCTAATAAGATTGCACGTGGAAACGAATGCATCACAGCTGGTTTCAGCAGGGTTCAGTGAAGACTACCATTCATCTCTAATGAATGCAGATTAAACAGTTAAAGCTTAGTTTACTGATCAGATCAGATATTAATGGGAATATTTTTCCTAGTTCTCTCAGCTTAGTTTCTCTTTAGAAAGTCAGCTTAGAAGAGCGAGGAAGGGAGAGAGCCAGAACCTGCTCATTTTGACCATCCTGCATTTAACAGAGATGAGTACTCCTGCAGTGGAACGATAACCGTGCACGCGGTATGCCAGAGTTTTGGTCAATATCAAGATTTATTATTCTGAGGGACAGAAAGAGTGAAATACTGACCACGGCAAATAGGCCATTAGTTACCTCTCAGTTCAATAAGTCTTGATGCTTCCCTTACTATGTGCTGATTATTTCCTGTCCAATTCACATTAGCAGCTTATTTAATGAGAACAATCTAAGCAAAGGGAGAGAAATTCACACATTTACAAAGGACATCACCAAGTTACATTTCATCACAGTTAACACCATTTGCTATTCTTTCAGGAAATAACCTTTACTGATCTTTTCTGTTTTAATGCCACCAATTGCTTTTGAAAAGAACACTCACTTCTTATATTCACCACCGGTTATATTTTAAATAATAGCATCTTAAAGGACAGCAATAACTGCCTAAGTGTTGTAGGACAAAGCATTCACACACTGATAGTGTCCACTAGCATGACAGCGTGGCCACAGTTCCTGTTCTTAATGGACACGTTTCCCCACTCACAGGGTCATCCCTACTCTTGTGAAGCCTATTTTTCTTCTATTAACTTCTACTAACGTTCATGGTAGTTGCACAGAATCTTGGAGAGAAAGGATCCAACATTTTATACAGAAAAAACATCAGTAAGGACACACATAAAGAACAGAAGCATCATAAGTAGCGCTAATAATTTCACACAGAAAATGAGAGATCAAAGGTACAAAGAGGAAATAGATGCTTTCAATACACCATAAGATTAAAGAGAAAAAACAACTGTATGCATTTTCTACATAGGGTTCTCTTTACAAAGCCATAGTTAAATAAACAAGTAAAAAGAACATGTATACGTCCTTGGCCAGTGTCTGCTTTTTTGTTCTCTGAGAAGCCCAAATGGTTTTGATTACTTAAAAGAAAGTATTTCTTGAATGAGTCAGCTTGCAACACTGAGGCTGATCAGCAGAACAGCCATCAAGAGAGCAGGGTACACCAGCCCCGCCAGTGCCAGCACCACAGCTCAACTGGGAAACTCCAGTGACAAAGGTACCATCGCCCACAACTTCCTGCCCCAGGACAGTGCAGCCTCCCATTCCATACCCATTGACCACACATGTTAATACTGGGAATAATTAGACATCACATCTTCTATCTGAAGACTCCAAGAGGAGTTTCCTGATTTGAGTAACAGGGTACGGAGCAATGTTTCCCCATAGCCACTTCTGGTTTTCCACAATCTCATGCAATGATTATCACATTAATTTTACATAATAGCTTTTTGGAAAAACAGATATGAGTAGGTACAGGCCCTTTAGAGCTACTATCACTTAAGATACAAGCATCTGCGTCAGCATCTCATGCCGTAATCTCCTCCTAAAGTCCTGACCCTCTCACTACACATTTTTTGGGCTACTGCAAGGCAAAATGGGGTCTGCCCAGGTCACCAGCAAAGTGTTCTCAGCACTGACAGATGCAACACTTGACATCGAGAGGCATCTTTAAATGTCTGGAATATTACTCTCTGTGAAGTAGCATACATTACACAAGGGAGGGCCAGTCAGAAAGCCCTGGATCTGGTAGACGTTTCAATTGCATGTTTCTGCAGGATTTCTTTTTAAGTTTTAAGTTTTGTTTTGTTTTGCTTTTTTTAAAAACAGCTTATATATTTACAAAAATGTTTCCACACTGATGACAAGGCACCTGAACTGCTCTCTGTCACTATTACGGGTATTAGAAACATACTGAGTTCTGTGACAATTCTAAGGCTATGTTAAAGATCGTTTCAAACTTGTCCATTCAGTGGTTAGTCTAACAGAAAAGATTACTGTGAAAAGAAAAGACTGCACTGAAGCACATTCAGGATCCACACCTACTTCTTGTTTTGACCGTGCTGTGCCTATTCCACATTCCTGTTACACCTCAAGTAATGTGGCCAGTCGCAATTTAGGAAGTCTTTGGCAAACTGTAAGACACGATCATGGAATAAATACTTTGCCAAAACATACACGAATACACACGCGCAGAGAAATCCCCCTAGAAATGTAGTTTGAGCTTCCTGAAAAATCCTAAAAAGAACATCTAGGAGATCTCAGTCTCTGTTCAGTCTTGCAGTTCCTATATAAAGACAAGTTAGTCTTCTGTTTTCAGTGTTTGCTCACTTGTGAATTTAGTTTAAAGAGCTGCTAGCATAGATGTAACGAAGTTTCTTCTGAAAGGCTGATTGTGTTTCCTTCTGTCTTTTTGACAGAATCCATTTAAAATGGGCCTTCTTCATTTAATTATCGAGTCTCGATTTTTGCAAGTTTTATTTCTCAACTGGAATAAATGTTATAGTCAGAATTGTGTCTGTAGACAACAGGCTTATTTTATAAGGCTTAAAAAGCCTTTCCTTTACAATCAGACAGTAAAGCGAGAGCTCTGTGGTGCAGGCTCCGTGGCTTTGTCCAGGGCACATGCAGTAAGAGCACAGGGCACCGAAGTTCATGGGGTCCTGCTGCAGGGACATGTAGGTATGTAGGTGCCTTATACAAATGTTACAGACCCAAGGGTGGTCTGCCTCCTGATCAATAATTGAAGTTTATCCTCTCTCAACTTTTGTGCCTGAAAGGAGCAATATTACCAGGCAGTACCTGGCAATGCCATAGATAGCTCATGAAATGAGGAAAAGTCCTGATCTCCAGAGTTTAAACCAGCTCCTGGACCATTCATCCCCCACAAGAGCGTGGAGCAGCAGTAGTGTTTCCTACAGGCTACAGAGGAATTACTCTATAAGCACAGTATAGGACAGATATATCCTGTGGAAGATAAAGACTTGAGGGCTCTCTGCAGTACAGCTGTACCCTTTTTTCACCCCCAGGCAGGAAAACCACAACCGCCTGGCTGCTTTCAGACCTCCCCAACCCCACCTCAGGATTTATTACAGAACACTTAAGCCCCGAAATACAAAAGCTCTGCAAGCAGAAGGGCACAGCCATAAACGCAGAGAAGCCTCTGCTGCTATAAATCAGTACAGCTCAACTGAAATCAATATAAAGCCATAGTCCAGCCTAATGTAGGCCCAGCAGAGACATGGACACGCTGGTCAATATTGGGATTCAACAGATGGCTGTCCACTGACAGCTGGCAGAAGCTGTCCTGATCTTATTTACTCCCGTTGGCAAATTCCCTTAGAAGAAATGTCAAATTCACCAGCACACAGTCCAGCACAACTTTCTTCCCTGCCCACAATTGCTGGGGCTGGGCCAGCAGATGTTGTACAACTAACCAGAGGGGAGCTGGCCTAACCATTTGAGGATAGGGAAGGGAAGCAGCCTACCAGATCATGTCTGTAAAAGAGCTTGGAAACCATTGACACAGACTAATTGCTTACTGCAGAGTAAAGTTTCCACTCTCTGTAGGCTCATTTGATGCAAACTTCCTAGTCATGTCCAAAACCCTTCCCGCAGGACAAACGCTGTTAATACATAAACTGCTTAGCCAAGCCCTGCTCAGGGTTCCTGGGAAATATTCTGGGGAATGGAAAAGCAAGGAGAAAGAAACAGATAACATGATCATCCTCCTCACTGTGCTCAGCTGGAAACAAACATCTGTCTGGCATCTGGGCTCTGCCACCCACCATTTATTCCCATCTTCGACCTAAACACAGAAGCTAGGCATTTCCATTACCTCTGGCCCCCTCAGTGAGCAAATATGGACAAAAGACATCAGATAAGAGAGGCTGAACTGGCTGAAAATCCCATATGGAGCTGGAAGGAACCAAGTAAGGGGAGGAAAGAGAGAAACTCCCACATATGAAAAGCCATGACAAAGCAGCAGCCTGTAGAAACATCCGATTTCTAACAGAGCACGGGCTCCTTTCCCCACCTAATTGCTCATCTTAATTTCCTCCCTTTCTCAGGGAGATGCTGGCAATACTGAGCCTCCTGCAGGACATAGCATCAACCCTGGAAAATTCTTTAGAAATAACCATGTCTTCCCCAAGTCTCTACTTGCCTTTGCCTTTTCCCTCTCAGACACAACCCAAATCATTGCCTGCATCTCGGCATTCACACTTCACATGTGGCCCTGCCCCTCCCGCTCTCATGCATATCCCTGGGCACTCGCTGCGGGGCTCGGCGGGGAGCCAACATGGCTCAGGAGGACACCAGGTCTCCATGAACTTCCAGGATGGGCTTGCTCAGACGCAGTATACGCACAACCCATGCAGCCGGGACACGCAGTACCTAGGCTGTTTGCTCACACCTCTACTTCATGTCACAAAACCTTTGGTGAAGACTCAAATTCTGCACCTGGAATACTTGGTCCCAAACCACATTCCCCTGGAATGGCATTTCAAGTCACTGTGTTCAAACAGTAGCCTGACAAAGCATCCTGAGAAAACAATATTATATCCTCTTCTGGTTTCTTGACAAGTGCTGGTAGATACATCATTTCCACCTTTTCCATCTCCTAATTTACTCTTTTTATCAGCAATAGTGACAAAAAGGTTCTAATTAGACAGCACTAATGAGGTAGAATGGCAAGTGATTGACAGCTGAGAAGTCACTATCTGTTCTCTGAAAAACAGATTGGCTATTTTCCTCATAGAAGCAGGAGATTCATCAATAGACAAAAGGATGCAAAACCCCAAAAGTTAAGGTATAATTACACATCAGGACTACACATTTTATTTTGACATAGAGTCAGGTAGTAAAAGCTTTTTTGGAGGGGTGAACATGTGATATTAAAAAAAAAAAAAAAAAAAAAAAAAAAAAAAAAAAAAAAAAAAAGAAGAGGGGGGGGCGGGGAAAGCCCAGACCCCTTGATCAGATCATGGGAAAGGTTATATTGTGTAGTTGCTTATGATGGCAGTGACTGAGCTTCATGAACCAGGTGATGCTGACCAAGTCGAAAGAAAAACAGGGCTGGGGTGGTTCTCAAGATGATTTACAGTGATGCTTTTGCTTGATCCATCACAAAAATAGAATTAGGAAAACTGTCTATGCATAAACTGGTGTGTGGTGGGTTTGTGGTTTTTTTGTTGCTTTGTTTGTTTTGGGGTTTTTTTGTTTATTTTGGTTTTCCCCCTCCCCCTTTTTGTTAAGCCAGGACTGGTTATTTAGTCCAGTAACTCAAGCAGAGAGTTTTGACACATATGACACCAGAATAATTCCACTAGTGTTTTACCTTTTTTAAAACATCTTCATTTAATGACCTGCAATGAATATTCCAAACACATTTTTCAGTAACAGAAACAAAATAAACCTGCCAAGTGGCACTTAACTTGTAATACTTTACACAAGACAACAGATAGGAACAGGACATTCATTCCAACATACAAATTTTTCCTCTATTTGCTTATTTCTACTCTTTATGAGTTTGGGGGCTTAAAATCTAAAGTTGTTTTAAACTGCAATATGGAAGTATACCTATGGCAATATTTGTCCATCTGATAATTTCAAGATTTAACAAAAAGTGGTCATTTGTCCTACATTACTAAAATCTTTAGATTTATTTTACTTGTGTGACCTCATTTGCAAATGAGATAGCTTGTATTTTGAGATCTAGTAGAGAAAACTTGTGACATCTGGTATTTTGTGTATTAATGGAAAAAAACTCTAAGCTTACCTATAATCATTCATTTCCAATGAAATGTATGGTCTGTATAAAAGAGAGGAGTTGGCAGTCAAAAATTAGCTTTTGCCTGTTTATCTGGTATCAGTATTCAGACTTCTTAGAAAGTAATATTTTTCCTTCAGTTAAAACTAGGCCTGCACAACATTCCTCTTGGATGAGCACCAAATGTTTGAAATGCATCTCAGTTGTTCCAAAAAAGCACACACAAGTTCATTATGATGCTTGAAATCTTCATAAAAACTTTCTAGATATTAGACATTTTTCCATAGAGTCAACATAGCTAGTAACATGATTTCAAATTGTTGGGTTTTTTAACAACTTCAAATATAGACCTGGAATTTTCTAGACCTGAACCAACCATCAAACCATACATCAAAGACATCATTCTGAAGTATATTTTGATTTGTGGCATTTCAAAATTGTGCAGACACATCAGGTTTTCCATAAGAATTATAAAAGCAGTGGGACAAACAATAAAATACCCTCCCAATATCCTGCCTTCTCAGCATCACACACCCTGGTGTGATGCTGCACTGACAGGTCTCACTGTCGTCATTATACACTACCGCAAAAATACATGCACACAAAGAAGTAATTGTAAAATTTCTAGGTTTTTTTTTTATCTGGATGTATATATGGATGCTTACTGTCCTCCTAGAAGGCTCGACAAGGTAAGCAAATGGTGAGCTTGGGAATGTACTGATTGGACAGGGACAGTAAGGAAAAGTTTGTGGGAGTATACCTTTTTAAAGGGTATGTTAAGAAACTAAAAGAAGACTGAGAGAAGGAGCAGAGTAATAAGGCAAATCCCGCAGGTAAATGGCAGGAATGCAAGAAAGGAGAGGATGTGTGTAGAGGGAGTTTGCAAGGAAGTCAGCAGAAGAAAATACACTGTAAAACTAATTTAAACTATTTCTGACCGTAGTAGTAACAAAAAGCAAGTAGACAATTTGATTTTGGAGATATTTCTTGTTTTAGTCCTCTAAAGAAGTCAACTCACCCGAGTATGCCCAATAAGGATCCCCCGAAGCCTTTCGCCTCCGTATCTGCACAGAACTACCATGTCTGTTTTCATGCAGAGAGCCAACATAACCTTCAGTCAGAGCTGGGAAGAGAAGAAGCAGGAATCATTAGGAAAGTGGTATTTACTCCCTGGAGTTTACACTGTGAAGCTTAAATCTTTGCTGAGCAGAGACTACAAACTCGGCATTGCTTAAAAAAAAAATTTAACAGGCATGTTCCTCACCCATGAAAACCCACCATCCAAATCTGATTCACAGAAGCCAGGACTCACTGATGCCATTATTCTGATCTGGCACATGCCTGCATAACTCCAGTAATTTCCATAAGGAAATTCCGATAAACACAAGCAAACAAGTATGAGCCATGACATAAGACCAAACTTTCTCTGTCTAGACCCAAAAGATAGCTTACTTTGCTAGTGACTATCAAACTACTAACTAATTCAACACAAAAATTATCAAGATCCTTAAAGGAATACAGATGCAAGCATGTGGAATATGCTGGTACAGTATCATAACTGCACCTATTTTAAACCACATCTGAAAATCCCACGTAGAACAGTTTCACTCAGGACCGAATGAATCTCTTCCATGTACAGCCTGCAGACCTGAGCCCACAGCGCACTGGGTAACAGTCTCAACACGAGCAAGGCTCGACTAACATCACCTCATATGATTCACTCAAGCAAGGCAGACATGTAGCACTGCCTTCTAGCCAGAGGAAAGGTTGCGTATGTCAGACAAAATACCCAGCGTGCAATACCAATGCCTTATGACATGAAAGGGAGAGGCCAGTAATGAAGAAATCTTTGTAAAACTTCACAAGCTAGAAGGAATCAAATTCATCAACCAAAACAGAAAAGAACGCATCCTACATTGCATCCCAGGATTTTTCTTTTATACCTCAAACATTTTTTTTTTTTTTTCTTGTAAAGGAATGCATAGCTTCCATGAGGACGTGGGTTGTTTGGGTTTTTTACATGCAAATTTTGCTTATTGTTTCTATGCATCTAACTGAACCAAACTGGAGGTGGGTGAATTCACAAATGTCAGTAAAAAGTCTGTAATAAATTCAGCTACCTTTCTCAGAGCACCACAGCTGTAAACTTTCGTGCTATAATAAACGCACACAAACAAAAAAACCCTTAGATCCACAGACACGGAATGTGAAGAACAAGTATGCACCAACTAGCTCTATGGAAATTTAAGTCCAACTGATCCCAAACCACTTATTTGATCAGTAAGAAACTAGCTGAGTAATTCAAATTTAAACCTTAGAAAACCATGTAAAGCACTGCTACCCATATGCAGTCACCAAGCACTGTATTCCCTTCTATTCCCAGGCCAATTACAGCTGGGCTGAAACGAAGCTTGTAACAGGACTGTATTGAACATCAAGCACCAATAACTCAGAATTTTGGCTTGCTTTCTCTTTAGAAAAGCTTCTGGGTGACACCCCCTTTGTACCACAGCTGCAGAGAGCATGCTGTGTTCAAGGGCTATCCATGTATGCTAAACAGCTCTATAGACAATCTTCACTCTGCAACATTGTCCTGGTTTCAGTTGGGATAGAGTTAATTTTCTTCCCAGGAGCTGGTACAGGGCTGTGTTTTGGATTTAGGGTGAGAACAATGTTGATAACACACCGATGTTTTAGTTGTTGCTGAGCAGTGCTTACACTAGTCAAGGACTTTTCAGCTTCCCATGCTCTGCCGACTGGGAGGGCTGGAGGTGCACAAGAAGCTGGGAGGGGGCACAGCCAGGACAGCTGACCCCAACTGGCCAAAGGGACATTCCATCCCATGGGA
>NW_008795909.1:6951202-6982545 GCF_000699145.1 Aptenodytes forsteri
TGCATTGTGCATCACTTGCTTTGTATATTCTTATTCTTGTTGTTATTATTAGGATTTTATTGTATTTCAATTATTAAACCGTTTTTATCTCAACCCACAAGTTTTCTCACTTTTACTCTTCCAATTCTCTCCCCCATCCTACCGGGGGTGGGGGGAGGCACAGTGAGTGGGCAGCTGTGTGGTGCTCAGTTGCCGACTGAGGTTAAACCATGACAAATGTGGATCATGGATTTCTGCAGATTTTGGAATCCTGAAGTGGTAGGAAAGCCATGCAATCTCAGGAAAGGCACTACAGGTTTGCCCCTGCCAAATTTTCTCTTGTGCGAGCAAAGGTACTAATTGTGCAATTTATTATGAGCCTCTGATTTGAATGAGTTTTCCAGATTTCTTGGCAACGTTCTAAATGCTAATTCACTCCAGGCTGCAAACTAGAAACGCTGGAACACATCATGCTACCAGGATTTGTAGGCAACACTGTATCACATACCTTATTTTCCTCTTCTGATTTACCCTAATATGTCTACCTGGTTGGGAGGCAACAGACACTCATTTCAACAGGAAAGAACAGGTAAGGGATGTGGAGACCCAAATCCTCTTGGCAAAAAAAAAAAACCCAAAAAAAACCCCACAAAAACCTGAGCAAAGATCAGAGACCATGAAAATCCTGAGGAAGAGAACATAGAAATAACCTAGGTGGATGGCTGAAAAGGCTATCAGGAAAAAATGGCTCAATTATTCACTTAAAAATCACATGTGCTGAGAAATACACCTAAAGTCCCTCCTTACTACAAAATGAAAGACAACAGCAGCTTTCTTCTGAGCAAACCACGACAAGGAGGCAAATAGTTGTGGGGGTTTTGTCACCCAGAAAAATTGATTCCTGCAGGCAGAAGGAAGATTTCACCCTGCCTCCTCCAAGGAATAAGGTACTCCTGCACATATCTGCTCCGTAAGCCCTTCTGTGTGCCTTACCATCAGAAGAAAAAAACCTGTCTAAATAATCTATATTGTTGAAGGAAAAAAGGCTCCGAGTCAGTGCAAAACATCTGAAGTTGTAAACGCCTTTGTACTCCTAGCTTGAACCACCAAAAAGCCACATGGCAACCATGGTATGGCTATGAATCATACCATTGATTGTCAGTATTCTCTGTGCAGAAAATTAAATTATGCAAATCCAAGCCTTTATGAATGCCTAACTTTAATGTGAAATTGAACATTTGCTTCAGTCAGCATCTTATTTATACTACTAAAAACCTGACATTCTTGTGAAAATATGCAGGTTTAGTTTTCTGCATAGACACTTAATAGATGTGTACATTTATCTATACTTATAAATGGTGAAGAGCCATGCTGTACACAAATTTATTTCCACCAAAAAGGATGTTACAAACCAAGAGGGGAACTCAAGTATTTGTCAAGAGAACTATGGGAAGGAACTTGCTGGTTATACCACTAAATATCTTCTGTAGGACTGAAAAAGAAACAAACTGGAACATCCTGTTCTAAATAAAATCCTGCCTCACTGTTAGGCAGCCCAACATTAATGCCAATGGTCCCCTTACAAACCTGCAATAATTCAGTAGTCATTAGCAAGTTAGAGAAGATATATGTTTACTGGATAGCTGCAGAAACTCTGGGAAAAGGATGATAGGTCAAGATCTCTGGCCACGCTGTGAACTGGAAAGGTAATGGTCTGTCTCTATCAAAAATCATGACACCACCTTCTTCCCTAAGCTGGCTCAGTTCCCCAGCCTGTTCACGGTACGGCCATGCATTTCTGCATGGGGCCACGCAAACACTCCAAGAAAACACTGTGGGAACAAACAGCTATTGTTGGCAATATCTTGTACTGGTAAAGTCATCAGGAAACCACAGACTCAATTGCGTGGCGCTTTTGTTCTACGGTGTCAACTGGGGTCAATGGACTCTCTCTCACTGAAGAGATGCAAGGTACAGAACAGAGCATACAGTGGCTTTTCAGAGAAAAGTCTGGAAGAGCCGAAGCATTCAAGTCAAGTTATTTCAAAAAAGAAAGTGCTTCATATATCAAAACCATCTTATGTTTCAGGCGGAATTGTCACTTTTTCCAGATTTTTGGGGGGCCTGGGGATGTACGTTCCAACTAAAACAACTTCACACCACCAATGAAAATTTAACAGGCATCTCAGTGTTGCTGAATCTGCTTCTTTCACTGAAAATATATACAGCTAAAATATTTTGTTCAGCTCCAGCCATTAGAGTACATTTATTCATTTTTGTGAAATGCTCCAATTCCACGGTTTCAGAAGCTATACATGCAAATACGTGACTCAAACTCAACTGACATCTTCCAGTGTTTCTAATATCCGAACAAGTTTTGGAGAAAATATTTAAGAAAGTTAAGTTATATTAGCACCAATCGCTACAGGTTTTCACAAGTCTTTTTCAGCTGGGAGACAGTTAACAGCTCAAGAACAGAGAGCAGCTCCACTCCTGCAGAATTGGATGCTGGAGAAAAGCCAGCAATTAGACAGGCTGGTCTGGCATGGAGCAAACACAGGGAGGCTCCTCTCTTCTGGGAACCCTGGAAAAGTTGGGGAAGTGGAAATTGGGACAATAGGAGGGGCAGGAACATGCTCCTGGAAGGCTCAAAATGGAGCAGCCAAAATAGAGGGGTGGGGTGGAATATAGGCACACACACACAGCAGGAGGCAGAGAGGAAGAAAAGGGACAGCAGAAGCCCTTGCCCTGCAAGGTTTCATTCGATACATCATGCCAGTGCTGATGGCAGAGGAGTAATGAATACCATAATAGATGGTCTGAGACTTGCAGATACATGATTAAAAGAGAAGGGGACCAATCCTACACTCAGATACACAAGCGTGAAATTAAATCCTGAGCAACTCCTCTGGCTGCTGGTGCAGTATTGGTGTCTATGAAGCGTAACACCTGCAGTCAGTGGAGTTGTGCTGTGCCTATCAGAACTACTTCTGCAAGGAATAGAGGATCCTTCAAAGCTAACGTGGAGAAATCTCTTACACACAGTTTCATATAATTTTAATCGGTACTGAACGCTACATGATTTTAGATGATGTGCTAAATGAATCAACCCATGCCGCATACCTGCGGACAGCAAAAAAAGCAATGCAATGCTGGGATATGCCTTAGCATTCTGATCAGCTTTCCATTCACTCTGTCTCAATGTATTAACTTCCCAATAAAAATTATTTGATAAGTGCCCTCAAAGGTACGATAAGGTAATTCCTGCCTGAATACCTTACTGGTATTCATAGTTCACATGAAAACACAAAATTTTATCCCCAATCTACCTTAAATATAAAGCTATTATACTATTCAGAGAGATTATACCCTCGGCATTAGTGTTTAAAAGGTATCAAGCCATCAGCTATGTAAGAAAAATCCTTTAAGGTCAATAGTTTATGTCTGAATGGTGAAATCATTAGTTATGATGGTAGATTAACTAGATTGTGTGCCAAACTCAGATTCTTTCAAGCCTTCTTTGAAGGCGAGGGTTGCACACAAATCTGTTTTCAGCTGTTCCCATTAAAACAGTACAAAGTCAAAGGTACACACATTGCCCAGCTCATAATCATTCTGTGACTTGCCACTGTGGACTATACTAGCAGTTGAATCAGTTTTAGTCCTAGTCCCTAATGTGGACACACTTCTTACCTGATGTAGTTCAACCTGGTGCTACTGCTGGAAAACAAGCCAGCCTTTGGAGACAAGAGACTTGACTACTGGAATCTGGAGTAGTATCACACGATGCAAACACTTAAAGCAGGGGGGTTAAAAATAAAATCTTGTTAGTGTGTAGGAAAAAAGCACTAAATCATAAGGAATGCTAGCAATTAGTTCTGTAGCAAATCAATGCCTATAGAAAGGAAACTTTTCAAAAACAAGAAAACCACTATTTTCTTGAAGACTGCACAACACCGCATTTTAAAAGCGGGAGGGGGCACAGAAACATATCCTGAAGGGCTTTTGTATCATCTCTTAAATGGAGTTTAAGAGATCAGTGAGCCAAGACACTTAGCCATCTGCAAGCCTAAAGCTTCAAGCAAGCCTCACGGAAAAAAAGCAGCATCTTTATCTAGGTGCATTTACTGTATTTTTAATTGGACTCTACTAAAGAGAAGCCGGTAAGCTGAAGACACTGCAGTGCTACACACTGTAACACACGCTCTGCTGAAAAGAGTTTAGGCTTCTGGGCAATGTCTTAAAATAAATGCTGTCAAACAGGCCAGAAGGGAAAAAGAGAGGAGGAAAAAAAAACTGATAGGAAATAAATTTATAATATTAAACAATTAAAATATTTTAATACAATTAACATAAAGGTTAAATTAATCTCTCTAGGCTCTTTCACGGACAACTTCCTAAGCAAAACTAGGTATTTGCCTTAAATTTTTTACCACCCTTTGACAGCAAATAAATCTAGAAAT
The DNA here is from genome assembly GCF_000699145.1 of Aptenodytes forsteri. Taxonomy (NCBI): domain Eukaryota; kingdom Metazoa; phylum Chordata; class Aves; order Sphenisciformes; family Spheniscidae; genus Aptenodytes; species Aptenodytes forsteri. The sequence continues at coordinate 6,955,645 of NW_008795909.1, forward strand.
AGTTCAGGCACAGCTAATCCATTTTGATAGTGCACTGCTTTTAAACAGACTCTTCGGCCGTGGATTCCCATATTTTGCAGATTATTTTATATCTTGCCAAAGAAGGAGGAAGGTTAAAACAACATATGGTGGTCAGACAGCATCAACAAATTATATTCTGAATGAGACTTCTTCCTTTGATTATGTTGCAGAGATTTCTTCTGATTATCAGATAAAAGACAAAATCTATTCTCCTATGAATGCACACGCAATTTTCACAGCTTTCCATTAATGAAACATGGGAGTTACAAATCACAAGTTTCTTGCGACTAAGTGGAATAGCTGACACCCGGATGCTACATCTGCCAAGAGATGTATATCCCTTTCCCAGATGACAGTCACCCAGGCAGCCCCTTAATTCCTATATGAGCACAATCCACAGGTCTATTCCTAAAAATGACATGGGGACTTCTCACACCATTTATTCTCTGTTGTTCACGTGTCTGATAGATGACGGGGTAACAGCGCAAATCCTAAGAACAAGAACACAAATGCAGAGTACAGCAGGCCTTTACAGGAACTAACCAGCAGACCGCAATTCGAAGATGAAAAACAGTCCAGGGAACACGCTGTCAAACTGCGGGGATTAAATTAACTAGCGGAATTAAAAGCCCTTATCCCAAACATGAATACACCAGTCACTAGGTGCATTAAACCTTGGTAACCTGTTGAGTTCAAAGCCAGCGAGTTAAGCGTAATGCAATTTTGTATTACTCCCATGTATCAACACAACGCAAGTCCCAAAGCATTACAGTTGATGCAGACAAGCAACAGAAAACAGATTTTCAGCGCAGACTTCTCCTTACATTACAAGGGATGGAGTTTAAGGGCGACAGGAAAATCTCCTACTTCAGAGCAAGCCTTATGCCAAACCAGAACAAGGACACACAAGTGTACTGCAATGCCCAGTGCTGCCAGCTGCTCTCCGGCAGAGCAGATGCCCTCCCAAGGAAAAGCAAACCAAAGTCTCCCCAGTCTCAAGCTCCCACAGATCCTTCTCTCAGCCTGCCTGGCTTTACCAGCAAGATGAGCAAAGCTCATTAGCAAGACAGCAAGGCAACTTCAAGTTGCATTAATGATGCCCCATTAAGGGGACTCGGAAAAAGAAGCTTGGGAGGCCAAGAAGAGACAGATGCTGCCGGATGATTAGAAAGGGCTTGATTTTGCATTTTCATGGCTTACACTCTGCTGGCATCAGCTGTGCAAGATATGACATAGCTGGTGAATTTGGACCACTGATTTCAACTGGCATCACCTGCAGCACTTCTGCTAGGAATAAGCAAAGTCAGCCAGATAAACAACAGTGCCAACAATTTCAATCTCAAGATAAAAACACACAAATTAAACCAACTGCAACATCACCCCTTCCAGGAGGACGGTGCCCTGCAGCAAAGCTTCTGCCAGAGAACTTGGGGAATACCCTTAGACTAAGGGTTCTCAGACTGTGGTACATGAGCTCAAATCTACCTGTGTGTGAGCAACGTCATGAAAAAAACCCCAGTCTGTTATCTTTTCCCCTGAGAAAAAGCAGAAATGCTGAGCAGAAAAAAGTAGCCCAGACAACTGCACTCCTCCTTCAGGATGGAGGGGCTGCTGTTCGTGTCACACTGCAAACAGCGTGCGATGGTGATAGCTGCAGAAACGAAGTTTGAGGACCCCAGCTTCAGAAACACTCATCCCCCAACACTAAGAACTGCAAACACATCAAAACCAGCTGTGTTTGATCCAAACCCAGAGTAAAACCTTTATCCTACTGAACTATTCCCTGACACTTCCCTGCATGCAGAAATACACTCCATTTACCTTTAAGACAAAGTTTTCAACCGGACTGGTATTCTAGGCATCTAAGTTGGGATACCTTAAAGAAGACTAATACACATTACATCCTAAAAGTCGGACTCCTTTTAGATGCTGATTTGGGTAGTCAGACAGAAAAATAATTGGGAGCACCTGAAAACTCTGTAACCTTGAAAACTTTTGGTCTGTGCATCCTTCACAGTCCCTCAGACTTCTGTTAACCATCATTATCTGCATTTCTTAAAAGGAGGAATCCTCATCCTTGTTCATCACCTCTCCATGCTGCACTTCAGAAGGGTCATGTCACCTCTGAATTTTATTCATAACAATGTGTGATGCAAACACAGAAATAAAACTTCAGAGCAGAGGTTCATAAGCAAGGCTGACCTCCACAGGAAAGCTGATGCTCCCTCAGCCAGTGCTGACTGAATCACAGCAGATATTAGGGAGAAAACAGATAAACTCAATTCTCCAATATCTAGGGTAGCCTGGTCAGAGTGAACCAAGGCAATGAAAACCCAGGTACCAGGGCAAAATGAGTGCTCACACACCCAGCTCCAATGTCTTTGCACTATTTCCCCGAGGGCAAGCTTGAAGTCAAGCTTGGAACAAGCCGGAATCCAGAGGCAGCACAATGTATTTGTGCAGAAGGGACTTGGATCCATCAGCACAGGCACACTGAGAAGGGGCCATCTTGGTTTCTTCATTCACGGCATGGTTTATCCAGGAAGCATATAAACCACACGTGTATAATGGAAACTTGTTTGTATGATGAATTAACAATGGCAAAAGGGGGCTTTATTTCACTTCTTGCCTTACTGCAAGTACCTAAACCTTAAGGGTTTTACAACAGAAGACACCGTGGCTGGAACCACCTGTCTCACTCTCATTCTCACATAATCAGGTGCTGCAGCATGCACAGTGTTAGAAGAGCAGCCTCTGAATAGCAAATAAATATGACCTTAACGGAGTATTTTGTACCTTCAATTATTTGTTTAATGCAGAATCACACCATTTTCATTTCACTAAACCCAGTAATACTCACAAAAACACACAAACTCATGCAAAATCACCAGTTTCACCTCTCTGCTCTGGAAATAATTTGCTTGTATCCACTGTCAGCATTTGTCATAGTACAGCCTTATTACGTTTTCAAAACAGATTCCCCTAAGTCACATAACAAGAAGTATCTTGGTTAAAACAAAATATTTACTAGACTCATCCAAATAACCATAGCAAGGACCTTGTGATGCAGACCTGCTCTGTGCATGACCTCTGTCCACCCAGGCTGCCATCTTGCCAGACACATTCATGCTTCCCCGTAGGTAGCCTACAATTTCATTTACTCATGTCATCATCCCATTAAAGCCACCTTTGCGTCATATCAGTAAAGACAAGCATGTATCTACAAATCAGGGCCTTCTATGCTAAACTTATGCAGAGTCCCCACAGGGAGACCAGATCTGTTCTTGCGTAAGAGCATGCCAGATCTCTCCTGGGGAGGAATTAAGCATTGAGACTGCATGGAGTCCTCACTCCAAGGCATCCCTTCAAACTCACCTTCCTCTAACATTGGAGAAGCAGCAAGCCCAGCATTCATTCAGCAGAAAACGCAGGGCACAGTGCTGATTTCATTCACATGGAGAACGGCGAGGCACTTTATGAAGCCAACAGAGCTGCTCCCACCGCATGGCATGAGATCAAACTTGCCCCATTATAAAGTCTTCAGAGACAGGGGCTCTCATTCTTTATACAAAATGATTTTTTTTAACCCATGTTTTTGCCCCATTTAACAATTTATTGACTGTGGGAAATAAAGTGAGGCCACATCAATCTCTTCCTGGTTATTTGGTTCAGGCTCTCAAATTAATGCAGAAGGTGGAAAGCTCAATAAAGAACTATTTAAGAAAAGAGAAATGCTCTAGTCCCACTGTGAGACATCTTCCTCTCAGTTTGCAGTCAGGTCTCACCATCTATAGCTGCACAATCTCCCAGAGGAAAGATGGAAGGGCATAAACCAGCATGCTCCCCCGGATCGAGCAGAAATAACTTGAGATTTCTATCACTCTACACTGAAACAGATCAGTAGCACTCAGGTAGCCAGATTTAGTGCCTCCAGCATGTGACAGCAATTCCAGCCAGATCCACAAAAATTATTTTAGGATCAAACTTAAAAGCTGAGTAGAACCAAGCAAACAAGCATTCATTTTTATTTGTGTAAAAATGTATTTAATTTGGCTTATGATCTACCAAGCAGGGTTTTTTCATCTTTTTTTATGCTGACAGCTTGCATTACATACAGATTTTGTAGCAAAGGGTTTCATCCACATTTATTTCCCACAATATAAATCTAAAGTTGAAACTGAGATAGATAGAGATTTTGTGTGCTGACTGAACAAGTTGTTAGTCAGGGATATATGCCCCAAAAATGTGACCTACCATTTTGAGAACTCTCTTCTTTCCTTCCAAGTAAGTTGCATTGTTCAAAGGGAAAAGACACTATAAATACTACAGAGCTGATCTGTAAAATGAATCAAACTTCCATCTTTGCTTTGCAGTTCACCATTAGTTTTTCACCCAGGCAAGAATTTTTCTGGAAATTTCCCAGCAGGACGGTCTGGTGCTGTTTAGGGTCCAAAACTAATACTTGGTTCCTTGGTCATTTGTCTCCAGAGAATGCAATAAAGATCTCGACACAAAACCTCATACTACTAAGAGCAAGAGCACTAAGGTCTTTGGCAGCAAGAACAAAAAGCAGTAATAGAGCTCAGATGAAGTAAATAGATAAAAATTGCCAGCAACGGTGCACACTTTGTAATCATACAGCGATGGTATGCAGCACAGTCTGAAAAGGCATGGGGTCACTGTTCTTTCCTATACAACCAATTTAAACATCTGGAGGACAAAGCTAACGCCACACTCAGTAAATGTAAATGATGCTAAACCAAGAGGAGGAGAAGCAGCAAGCAAGAATGCCTCAAAAATATTCAGCTGTCTGGCAAGCTCAGCGAAATGGGCTGATGTAAGTGAGACATTCCACTGAAGATAGATGTAAGGCAATGCAGTTGGGGAGAAATAATAATCAGTGCAGGAATGAAGTGAGAGACTGCTGTTTAGAAAGCAGTAATGCAGAAAGACTTGAGCATTAGGGTGGATAATGAATTAGGGGAAAGTTCATGCTGCAATACCACTGCAGAAAAAGGCAATTGCTACCCTGGGGCACATGCACAGAGATACTGGAAGCAATAACTCAGTTTTAGACAGTCTTTGGCAAGACTGTCACTGCAGTGCCACATGCTGTTTGAGGCCCATTACTCAAAAAAAAAAAAATCATTTTTAAGCAAAAATCTAAAGACCTGGGGTGAGGGAGGGAGGGACGGACGACGGGGATGACACACAACACGTGGAATGAATCAAAGCATCTTTAACACCAACCTTGTGCCCTACTCTGCACTGGCCTGGACAGCCCAGCCACAGGCTGCTCAGCCTTGCCTGGCCTTGCCTTGGTGTGCTCATGCTCATATCCTCTCAAGTCTCGAATGCCCCACTCCACTCTCTACCTCCTTGTTTCATACATCAATTTTCATAACAAGCCTTGTAAAGAGTTAGATTTTAGAGCACTCAGAAGTGTTGATCTTCAGACAAGAAGTGCTCTCACAGCACAAGAGTGAAAGAGGAGGAGATGAAGAGCTCCATAAGGAACAAAGGGATGCTTTAACCTTGTGGCAGGAATGGTGCGAGCTCAAATGCACACCATCTTTTAAGCAAGGGGCAGGTTTGAGAGGAGACGCTCAGTACACACAAGTGCTGGGAACAACACATGCTTTGCCTTGAGTGCCACTGCAGATCAGCTCTGGCTGAGAATAGAGACCACAGCATAAGTGATCATCAGCAGAGAGGCATACAGCCTTCCCAACCAATTTGAACAGGTCCCACATTGCCAGGCCAACAAGAGAGAAGTCAGCTCTGGCAGGGGTAGAAGAAAGCTGGAGAGCTGCATGCTCAATGCCCAAGCTTTCACTTCCCCCCAAGCACCTCTTCTTGGGAGAGCACAGAAACTTGCTCCTTTCCTATTCCAGTCTCAACCACTCTGCAACATTCCCCAGTTTCCAGTGTTGCTAATCCTACAGTTATTACAAGCACTTAAATTACTAAAAAACACAACAAAAGCACTGTGCCATGCAAGACGGATCTAGTGTACAGCCTGCAGCCTGACAAATGTAATTGTTTTCTTACGGATCATAAGAATCCTCACGAAGACTTCAGCCCACCTGCAGAAAGCAAGGTTGTTGACTGCTGCAGGTTTCTCACTTCCCAAGCAGATTGGCTTGGCTATTTAATTACAATACAGCTTTGTACTTAGTCCCCACTTGACTCAGAATGCCCCAGAATGGTCCTCAATACCCACAGAAAGTTTAATTACTCCAGAAAATAACTCCCCCCAGGAGAGTTAATTCCAAAGTGTGTGCATGTGTTCCACAGCTGCTATTTCCATATTTTATGCTTCTTCTTTTATGCTTTCACCGTGAACTGTAACAACATTCCGTCTCCCGTATCGCCGGTGTTGGTGTTAAAAAATAGATTCATCCTTTTATGCAATGCTTAAAAGATTTCTTCATGGCAATATCTTATGTTCTAGTTTGTCCACAAAAAGGAGATATTAATATCACAACAAGATGTTCTTACTCTAAACAATTTTAAAATACATTATAATAAGGAAATTACTTTTTAAATAACAAATGCATGAAACATTGACAGCATATCAGTGCTTGTTCTGTGACAGCATTCATCCTATCCATGACAGGGATCTGCAAAGCTGCATCTTACAGCTACAAAGAACTTCTATCGATACTCCACAGAATATCAAAAATGAGTTTTCGTCAAAAAAGTTGTTCACCATTAAATATGCTTTTATTGTTATTCTTTTTTACATCCCCCATATACACCACAGTCTTCGCTAGAGAAATCAAAAGTAAGACTATTCATAAGAAAACCTCATGTTGTTGTCTTTCTTTTTTTAACCCCCAATTCCTATTTTGTAAACAAGAAGCTCAAAGCAATCAGTTCCAGTCAGGCTTTTCTGCTTTGGATTTAAATCCTTTCATGAATTCTTCAAAAAACATGCATCAAAATTTCAGGGAGGGGGGGAAGAGGACTCTTGACATTGTAGTTTTCTCTGATGAACAAACTGATGTATTACCAAGAGGCATCTATATGCTCAAGCTGCTTGCCAACTGACAACCAAATCCGATTTGAACACAGGACTTGAAATCGCTATTAAAAAGTTAACAATTATTAGTAAATATCATATACTGTATGCAATTAGATTTAAGGCTGCAGGAAAATAAAGACTGATATAGAGCACATTTGGCAACTGATATTATCCATGTTAACACAGCATATACAAAGACCCTCTTTGCCCACATGGAGAATATCCCTCTCATTACTGCACCGCTCTGAAAGGAACTAAAAGATACAAACATGAGATAAGAAGTTAGTTTATTTCAGAACTGCTGAAATACCAAGAAACCGCAAGAAGCTTAGCTTCCAGCAGAGCTGGCTCTAGCCATTATCCTATTAAGATGGATACTAGGACTTGCCAGGATTTTGGAAGTCCAAAACGCAACCACCCAACACTCACAGAAATCCCAGCAAGCAATCCTCATTTTCACCCCCCAAAACCACAGAGTGCACAGAAAAGGGGCACAGAGGCTGAGGCTTCAAAACCGAACAGCAGCAACGGGCCAGAGTCAGCCTCAGCTGGAATCGGGACCTGTGGGACCAGACTGACCCACAGGGAATGTGAAGGAGGTTGGTGCAATAGAGAAAAATGTCCCAGACTCAAAGAGAAAGGCTTGAAAACCAGTCTTCCCAGCAGCTTTCTAAACAGAGACGAGACCAGCGGAGATCATTCAGACTGCTCAGGGACAAAACCCTGGGGAGGTATGTAGCTGGGTGGATGGAGAAGGAGGACTATTTCTTAGAGATGCCATGCAGAAAGAACCCAAAATGCTCAGACACAGCACAGCTACGCTGAGGAAGGTCTGGCTTGAAGAACACATTCAGGTGGCAGGTCTGACAGGTCAGCAGGACAAAAACACTGCTCACAGCAGTCGAAAAAATACAATGTTTGGGACTGGAACACAACAGCCTCTTCTGGCCCCAGGTAGCTGGAGCAGAAGGACAGGCAACATGAAGCCAAGACTGCAGACAAGCACTGCCATAGCAGGTTGGAGACAGGACAAGGAGGAGAGAGCCCAAACACGGGACAAATCAAATAGTAACAGAAACATCGCATAGACTGGTATTCCACTTAGGGCCAGAGACTGCCAAAGTTATTGCTGAGTACCCTGCATGAATTTTGGATGGCACTGATTATTTTCTTACCAGTATCCCACTCATGTAAGTCTAAATATTATAATAACAAAAAAGACAGAGCAGGAGGCTGCTTTTGCAATCTTTAGCCACTCCACTGCAGCAGAGCAGTGTTAACTGCAAATGAACCAAGCCCCAATTATCTGGAAACACTTTATTTGAAAATTTTATTGTAAGTGTAAATTTATTAGAGCCCATTAGGCAACATGTAATCAATAACTATTCGTTATTTTCTGTACGGGTAAGGAAAGGAAAAAGTGGCTTCTCAGGTCACAGTAAGGAATATGTCAAGTCGGGAGGAAAGAAATCCTTGAAAGAGCTGCAAGTTCTTAATTGCCACTGAGGTCTAACGCAGCTGAGATATTCAGCACACTCTGCACTCATGCAAGCCCCTTAGAATTAGGTAAGTGAGAAGGTGTTGCACATACACTGTCACTGACAGGCAAGGGCCTTGGGTTGGTGTAAGTTTATTTGTGCTATATAAAAGTCAAGTGACTGTAAAATTGAGACTTTTTAAGATTATTTTGTTCCTACTCCACACTTACAAACAATGCAGGTTACAATTACGGAGGAAAAAGGGGGCAGAAAAAAAAATGAATCTTTTTTTAGTTTTTTTTTATTTACATTTGAATAAATCTTAAGTTAAAGAGCTTTTTTTAAAAAAAAAAAATTAAAAAGATATAGTGGTGCCAGAATATGCTAGTAAAAGCTTGGCGCTATCAGAAATTGGACTTCTTTAAAATATATCCACTTTAATTTGCTTTTTAAAAATATGACTATGCCCTAGTAAAAATCTGCAATTTCCAGCCAGCTGCATTAATATTTCAACTTGGTAAATTATTCTTTTAAAAAAGTTTCTAATAAAGTAGCACTTGCTGCATGTTTTAATAAGATTACATTTCTATTTATGATGTTATAATACATTGTATTAAAAACAAAAGAAAGATTACCATGGGAGGAAGAGATGTCTTCCTTCATTTTAAATTTAATTTAAAGTGGAGGAAAAGGATTTTTCTTTTAAATTAATATTTCCCTTGCAGTGTTATGAATCCCAGCTTCAGCTAAAAATTAAAAGATATAGTGGTGCCAGAATATGCTAGTAAAAGCTTGGCGCTATCAGAAATTGGACTTCTTTAAAATATATCCACTTTAATTTGCTTTTTAAAAATATGACTATGCCCTAGTAAAAATCTGCAATTTCCAGCCAGCTGCATTAATATTTCAACTTGGTAAATTATTCTTTTAAAAAAGTTTCTAATAAAGTAGCACTTGCTGCATGTTTTAATAAGATTACATTTCTATTTATGATGTTATAATACATTGTATTAAAAACAAAAGAAAGATTACCATGGGAGGAAGAGATGTCTTCCTTCATTTTAAATTTAATTTAAAGTGGAGGAAAAGGATTTTTCTTTTAAATTAATATTTCCCTTGCAGTGTTATGAATCCCAGCTTCAGCTATTGAATGAGAAGCAGGAAAGGAAACTTTACCATTTTTATGCAAACTCGAAAGAAAATGCAAAACTAAAGTTCACTAAGCCTCATAGATACCAGAAAGCCAAAACTTGCATCTTTGCATAGCCTAAGGGCAAAGACCCTAAGCCAAGATGCACGTTCCTCCTGCTGAAGTAGAGGATAACAGGTAAAGCCTATTGCTCTGTATTATTATAGCCATCTTTATGCCAGGTGAAGTGCAGAGCAAGGGAACAGAAGTCATCCTCAAATGAGTCAAGCCAGTCAAAGGAGAAGCAAAATACCTGCAGCGCCTGTCCATCCTACTCCTCTTCCACCTGGAAGGCAGGCATGTCTTTCCTGCAGCGCCAACAGAGGTAAACTTCCCATATCTGTTAGATATTTACATTTTCTGACTCTGGTGGATGAGAGCAATGGGAACACACTGGGGCTTACAGACTGGGAACTAGTAGCAGAAGGCCACAGAGTTTGTTTTACTCTATTGCTTGGTCAGCAAAGCAGAACCCAAAAAGCAGTCCCATGCAGCACTCCAAGACCTGGCCCACACTTCTTCTGAAGTGTATTCCACACAGCTCACACTTCTCACAAAGTGGAAAGTCTCATTCCCTTGCTCCCACCACGTCATGGAGGTTTTCTGTCACAGCTAGATAAAACTGCTCTTACATTGTCCTGTACCATGTTAGATACCATAGCATTTTGCAAAGGTGGTCAGCATTGGAAAAACAGAGGTGCAGAGAAAAGAAATCATTACTCAGTATCATCCGATGGCTATCAGCCAAATCAGGATTAAAATGCAGGATCAGACCTGAACGCTGGTGGAATATTCCATCCAGGCAGTTGCACCGATTTGTCCTTCAGAAGTTAAACACAGGGTGATGACAGAAGTTCAAAGACTGCACTAGTTCAGAAAGTGCATCCAGGTATTCAACCACAGAAGAAACTGATAGAAGATGCACATGAAACAAAGGGGGTTTGGGTGGCAGAGGGATAATCTTATGCTGTATGTGCTTGTGTAACACTTGCCTACAAGCAGGAGAAGCATTTCTTTGTGTATTTGCCATATTGTAAAAGATTATGCCTTTTTTTTCTTCTATAAGGTCCCACTATAGTTTCCAGGAATCTTCTAGCCCAGATTCAAAATAAAATAAACCTCTGTTAGCCATTCAAACATTCAAAAAGTACACATTAAAATAATCACCTATAGCCTGAAATGGGACTAAGGGGCAGAATTAAGGTCTCCGAGTAGAAACCAAACCAGCCCTCAAAACCCCTTCTCAACAACTGAGAATTCCCAGAATAAAATGAGCAAGTGTGTTCAGGAATTATTTAGTCACAGCAATATATTCGTGATACAAATCAATGCCCATGATATACACCATACCATGGAAATGACCTTTAAAGAGCCATGGTCTCGGACAGCAGGCCACAACCATGCTTAAGAGGGGGCGGGGAGGGTGGGGGAAGTACGAGACAAAAAAGGATGTTTTTCAGATAGGTCTTTACTGGTCCTTGACGGTCAACAAATTTATAACAGATGTGCCTCATTCCGAGTGTGGAGAAATGAGTGCTGGTAACTGTTATTGTCAGGACAAATCAATTGGAGCCATATGTCTACAGCGGCTGACAGCATCATGAAAATCTCAAGCAACACACAGACATTAGGATGTTGCTGAAAATAAGAGCTTTCCCATCATGTAAAGGGCCTTTGGGAGATGCCGCTCTCTTTGAGATAGGTTTGTGGGAATTAGCTTATATATTTTGATTCTTTCAAATGCTTGATTGTACACGAGACTTTGCCCTGTCTTACCGATTCCCCAGACAGGAGGTTATAATTAACAGGAGGCAAAATGCTACAAATTAATCATAGGACACATCTCATTAGGATTCTTACTTTATCTAGATTAAATAGGAAACTGTCATGACAGAGAATGGAGAAGTTTCCTAACCTTCTCCGCTACCCCACGCTCCCCAACCAAATGTCAGCCATTATTCCCAGTGACAGAACCCAAGAGAAATGCACAACTCACAGCAAAATCATAAATGATAATAAAAAGGAATAAAATGCTAAGATCCCATTCTAATAAACTGAAGTTATGCTTTTAGAGCATTTCCTCCTACAGTGCATTTCCTAGATTTTTCAGAATACAAACTAGTTAGTGGTTACCAAATAGCTGTACTGTAAAAGAGGAATACACATAGTGGAACAGATCTGTGGCCCTTTTTTTTTGGCCAGTGTGCTAGACCAAAGCAGTGCAACATGCATTACAAGAAAAGGAAATAACTAACATTGTCAAGTCAGCAGGGTCTCATGTAGGTTAAAATGTAATGCAAGATCAGTGCCATAATTAGCCACACCAAGCAATTTTGTAGTTTATTGACTATGCTGCAGTTCCTGAATTTATGTCTTAGGGCTTAAATTGCAAAATATTACTGCAACGTGGCAGATATTATAATCCAGGTATCGGTAGCTATGCAGGAATGCTTGGTATTTCTCTGAACAGCCAATTTTCTCCAAAACCACTGCCTTTCTTTTACCAATATTAATAAGCAAATCTGTCAGAATGCATGCATGTGTATTTCTCTGTAAAACATACACAAAAAGCAAAAAGACCAAGATTTTCAAGGAAGAACTAATTTTCAAAAGAATTGTAGCTAGCTCACAGACACCCAGCACTCCTGATTTATACCATGGCAAGTAGCAGCTTGCAAGTTACAAGATCTACGTGTTCTCAGTTTCCCTATGCCCCTTTCCCCATCCTCTCTCTACACCACAACTCTTCAAGGATTTTCCCATTTAGGTCACCATTTCCAACTCAGCTCAGGTCCACGCAGCTGACAGCTTTTACCATGAGATAGCTGCATTACAACATTTGTAATGAACAGTGCTGATTAGCATTTGTTGGGTGTCTCATCAGGGAAGCCACGCACACCTTCCAGCCCTTTGTGCCAACAGGACCTTCACCGTTGCCTTTGCTGAGGACAGGGTCAGGCAGCACAAGCAGAAAGCCTCTTCCCTGGGCTATTCCAGAATAACCAAGTAACAGATTGCAGCAGAAAAGCAAAAAGAAAGTGCATTGCAAACTATCCTATCCTGCAAGGATAGGGCCTGGACATAATTAAGCACACACTTTGGATCCTTCCTAAAATTTCAAAAGGAGGGTGAGAAGACAGGCCAGCCAGCCTCTTGACCTGAGATTAGCCTGAAACTAAGTGCAAGCCAGAGGCAGGGAGACAAGCTTAGAGGACTTGAACTAATACAAAAACTACTGCTAATCTTTGTTTTTCCTCATGGAGAAGTACCTCATTTTCCTCATACGTAACAGTGCAGGTAAGAGTGAGGAGAAGATTGATTGCTCCACCTCAAACCCTGAAAACATAACAGCTATCCAAGAGCCCACAGGGGACAAAAGCACCAAAGTGAAAATGCCATAACATTCAGTGGATCATCTTGAAAGCAACTATAAAGATTTTTAGAACAAAAATCAGCATTTTGTTCTTGACTGTTCTCTGCAAGTAAAAAGACCATGTTCACACGTCCCCACGGAAAGTTTGCTGTAGCCGTAGGAAGAGGCTTGGTTCGAATGCTAAAATGTATTCTCAGCCTTCCAGATGTCTATCAGGGCAACTGCAACAAAATATACTGCAGTTTTTTGCCCTATCATTAAGAAGTGATGGGGTCAGAATACTGACTGCCACATGCTGTAAAGCAGTCCTGAAACTTGAGGCATCTACAACACATACCTGCCTCAAATATCAGCTTGATAATACAGGAGTAACGGGGCAGAATTCCCTGGTCTGTGCTTTGCAGGAGGTCAGACCATAATTTAAATAATCCCTCTAGCCTTAACTTTTAGTTATTTTGTACTCAGGCAGGCATGTGGGGATACATCATGTCTCAATCTTGCCAAGAAAAAAAAAGAGGGAGGAATAATCAGAACAGACTCAAGACATTTTGTGAAGAATGAATCCACACAAATAAACTTTTGGCACAGGGAAAAGACCACGTTCGTATTAAGAAACTCAACCATACATCTGCTACAACCAAGTTTTCCTTTCCTTGGAGGTGGAAGTTTCCATCACTTGTACTGGGGCTTGGGCTATTGACAAAGTTATTTTTCCTCTGTGTTCTTTTGTTGACATATGGTTTCAATGCTTTACTGCTGTATTAATCCTATTTTGTCTTTCATATAATAAGGATATTGTTGTTACTAAGTACTATGCTAATTGGTTTTGTCTAGTATTAAAAATACACTGCGCTGCCTTATTCCAATTAACTTAAGATTATTATTGAAATAATGGTTTTATTATTTTACCACCAGCATTTTACTGCCTTGGAGTCTTAGTTGTACTCAAGCTATTATGACTTTGTAGCAATTGACTAACTACAATTATTCCATTATCCAGCTTCTAACATTTAATTGGGTGAGTGCAGAAAATACTTTCCCATTACAAGATCTTTGCTTTCTGATTTATTAGAATTCACCTTCAATATACAGAATCTAGATTCAGTTCATTCTTCCCTCTTCTCAAGAAAAAACCCATGAGGATCACCATAAGCTTTGTTTGGTTTAATTAGAAGGGCAAAAACTTAAAATGTTTTACGAGACTTATATTGATGCCCTCCAGCACACATTCTTTATTTCACACTTTATGTAAGATTTCAATAGCCAATGCACTTGCCTCCTCCTCGAATGAGAACACACCACAGGGCAGGACTGTTAAATGTCATTAGCATGAACTATTTTTTGTATTGATTTTTGTTGCTCTGCTTCTCCTCTGTCCATTTGATGTGTTGCAGAGTTCAGATTTAAGTTTTAATTGAAATACTTGGAAGCCTTAATACCTTACCAGGCTGCATTTTTCCCTGAGTTCCAGCTACAGAAATCCATCGGGTTTCACAGTGCTGTGTAGGTATCAGCAGCAGCCGCAAAATTTGGCTCAGCAGCAATTTCAAAGTGTTTGCCCTTGGTTTTACTGATCATAAGTACAGATATTCTGAGAGGCTCCAAATAAGACCATTCAACTTGGTGTGCTCTTACTCCCAGTGGAAAACCTGTTAAGCTACCAGCTGCCTTTTAAATAAAGGACTAAGTGATTGGCATGCGATGAGACAACTCAATCACTGATTGCCAACAGGGGCAGGGCAGGCACTGACTGTTGGCTGAAGCAGCGGTGCAACAAGCAACGTGCACAGAAGGTGCCCAAAGAACAGCACAAATTGGCAAAGGAGATCAGAATATCAAAACATCTGTGCACTGGCCAGTCTGAGGACATTTCTCATCTTCTGATGTGTGAATAGCTAGTTTAGAACCTGGGCACAACGTGTGCTTTTGCATACAGTCTGGTGCAATGCGGGGGTCAGTAAGCAAACAAATAAACCAACCAGAAATCCTGAAGCATAAAGAGTGCTACACTTTGAACTCCTACACCCTCATTTCCTGCTTTCATTGGCATTAAGTTAGGTTATTAACATTTTATCAATATATTATGTGTATATAATGTTACTGAGATTAATGGACACAGGCAATGCTGTTCTAAAGGCAGAGTTCTGTAATAAGTTATACGCTTGCTCTTCCAACAAACTGCTCAGTGGTAGGGATTATGCATCCCTATGCATGATTTTTAAACACCTCAAAGTTTAATATGTTAGAATTAAAAGTGTGACTACACTGCACTTTAAAAGAACAGATAGCTTAACCCAGATTTGTATGCTGCTCCTGACAACTGAAGTTTTGAAACCCAAGTAGTTCAGACTTCAGCATATGTTCTAAGTCAATATGTATTGAACTCCAAGCCTCTGCTGCAGCTGATTAAGGACAAAGAAAGGACATGATACAATGCTACAGGAACCAAGACCATTCTTTTTTGTGTTCCCGAAGAAAGAACATTGCTCATTTTTATTAAGTCTTAAACTTTCTGTTATCTGGCTACCTAATAGCAGGTATGTTTACTGCCCTCGTTCCTGGTTTTAAGCTTGAAGTGCATAGCCTCAATTGTCATTCTACTCATCTACTCTCGTTAGAGGCTGCTCTCATTTAGTACATATTCAATTATGTAAGTTTTATTAGAAGCCCAGGAAAAAACCCACTGCCTTCCTTTTCCTCCTTCTCCCCACTCTCCATCCTGCTGATGTAGGTACACTCCTATGAAATATTTTTAAATTTATCATTAGGATAATTTACAATACCTAGGGCACACCCTGCAGCTTAATATGTTGACATCGAAGCAGTTAACTATTAAAAGCCCCACAGTAGCACATTTACATTACAGAGATCAGACATAAGCGCATATCTCCTGGTTAGTTAGCATTTACATTACAGAAATCAGACATAAGCGCATATCTCCTGGTTAGCTTCCAGCTGCCATTACAAAGGAAGGGAACACCTCTAGTCACGGTGATACAGCATAAAAGGAATCTCATGTCACACTATAACAGGCATCAGCATGATGTATTAGCTCTTTTGAGAAAGTCTTACAGACTTTTCTCCTTTGACGACAGTACACATTCATGGCAAAATTTTAATTCAAAACCCTAGGGGAGGAGACTCACCATGCTACCAGAAATACTTACTTTACATACGCTTTTATGGCTGCCCTAACAGCAGGGACATTCTCCTCATTCCCACAATACTTGGTGACAGAAATGCTGAACAGACTCCGAAATCTCACGGAGAGCTGTTAATCAAAGCTTCCTAAATAACAGACCACAAATATATAGCTCATTTTATCCAGAACTGCCTGCAAACCCCACCTGTGCTCCTCCTTGTAGCCCATACAGGCCTACTGGTTCACACTGAAGAAACATGCTGATCCCATTTTCTTACAGTACTTGACAGTTATGCAACCATTTCTAAAACTATCTCATCACTGTCCAACTTGTCTCCAACTTATATCCAGCTTATTCGTACTTTTCATCCACTGCTATGTCCCACTATATTAGCAGGGAAGGAGAGGAAAGAACTACCTTTCAAGTTAAAATTGTTGCCTGGAAGATACATTAGGATACTCTTCCCCCTCTTCAACACCCTAGCCCCATTCTGATTCACAAGCTGCATTCCCTAAAATGAATCATGTTGGATAACAAAGGTTCCCAGGCTGACTCAGATATCTTGGAAGAGGTAGTCTTCCCCCTCAATGTTTTTAAAGGCTGAGTTTTAAAATAGCGGTTCTGTTTTTTAACTTATGATTATATTAAAGGTTCAGGAACAGTTTAATCAGTGAATTGCCTGATTGTACTAAGTGATCACCTAAATCCCATCATGAGCACTCTCACTATCCTGAGAATTTTTTCTCTGGAAAGTGTTGTGAAAATCAGATTGAGTTTTCAAAAGCTTCTGGGAAGCATTTCCTATATTTTAAGAAATTACCTCAAAACACTATCCAATGTAACACTGATTTGAGAAGATCTACACAGGGCTCTGAAGCAGCCAGTACTTAATCAGCGCTCAGTAATTTTACCGTCACAGTAACTCCCTGATAATGGATAGGTACTTTTTCTCCCCTCCCTCGGTTTCCTCGAAGAATGAAGCTCCACTGCCTCTTACCATTTAGTAGTGCATCTGACATCCAGGCAGTGGAGGGAAGGTCACTAGCATCTGAAACCACAGCACAAAGGGCTAGATTATTTTTTCTGCCTTGTCCATCATAATCCCTAGGTTTCTTACTATGAAAGAACAAGGAATAAGCAGAAGCAATCAGTCAATGACAGTCCAAATGTATCTCCCCTGTGATCATAATGACATAGTATCTAAATCTGTTCATCACAGCATAGGTGCATTAAAAATATGCACAGATGTGTCTTTCACACCACCACTAGCAAGATACTTCCCCTGTATTTGCTACATTATGAGATGATACCAATTTGCATTTATATTTTGATTACATCTGACTGAATTCTGTAATGTTCAGCAATTTGCAATGGATGAAATCTGACACCACCAAAATAAGTGGGAGCTTTGCCATTGACTTCCACAAGGATGTGATTTTGTCCTAAGTGCTCTGATAAGCAGAAAGAAATAGAGGACCATAGCTTTTCTAAACTGCACAAGTCTGAATCAGAATAATCCCGCTGAAATCTACAGATTTATACCAGTAAGAGTAGAATTCCCCAAACCATTGTTATACCTCAGTTAAAGTTTATTGCATTTCAGTTGAATGATATTTCACTGCTGTGCCTTCTTATTATGTAAAATGTCACAGATTGCAAGTGCAGCTGGGGGCTCCTTTCATACCTCCGGCCCCTCTGCCTTTGCATCTACCATACTTTGCAGTCTTCTTTTCAAAAATGTTGCAGCATTTTGCATTCAGTGCCAGTTGAGGAAACGGGGGAGGGCAACATCAGTTTTTCATTAACTAAATCTTGAGTCCTTGAGGCCACCGATATATTACAGGCAGGGGCAATCCTGCTATCCTCGTACCTGCTTGCAAAGTTCCAGATTAACTGTAGCTCATTTTTAGAACATGTTCAAAGTGTACTACCCTGATACAGTATCAGCCACTTACCACCATGTAGGTCCAACATGGTTTTGACTAGCTGCACAGATCCTTTGGGAACCTGAGCCCAAGGTCAGACAGACTAAAAGCACTGTTGGAACATTTCTGTTCAACTAAGAATAAAAAAAGATTAAGATGGATATGCAGCATCTCATGTATCTTACACTTCAGTACAAGAGAAGGTTGACAGACTTTTCAGGATTATGTTCTTCAGTGATATGCTGGGAGCTCACCTGATATCAGTTTACCTATCCAAGAGATGGGATCACATAGTATCTGTTACCAGCTTCCAAGAATAGCAACCTTTTCAAATTCCCCTCTGCCATCCCCCACATAAAAATATTTATATATTTTTATACATACATACACAGAGAGAGAGAGAGAGGACATTCACTCATCTTCCTCCACTGTACTTTTCAAGCAGTGCCTTTGGCAAAGGACAAAGACTTGAATGGTTTTAAGTTCTGCTTTGTTTTGCTTTTTTAACCTCAGAAGAGTTTTTCCCTACTCAGACAAACAGACCCTCCAGAAGAGCACCACCTAATTGCCCCAGGCAGTTAGATCCATTCAAGCTTAATGCCTTGCAATTGCTGGTCTTATGACTGAATCCACTTGTCAGGGGGAGAGCTGAAACTGTCTTGCTCTTCTCCAACAGCCCAACACATCACCTCTGAAATCCAATATATATGCCACTTTCTGAGACCTGAATCAATAATTGCCATCAAGCATTCACCACCATGTTGCGCTGAGCAGCTCACCTTAATGCCCAAGTCTTCTGTCCCCATGAGACTACTGCTAATTCAGAAGTCAGCCAGGTTCAGCCATAGGTCTAATTCAACCTATGCTGAGTGCCCCATACTGTACCCACCACCCTGCTGCTCTCCCTCCCACGTCTCCCTCCCACTCCTTCCACTGCTCCTCAATCTCAACTAACCTAAATAATTCTGCATCATTTCCTGTCCCCTTTTTCAGCTTACACATAAAAATTGAATGCACTGTCATAAGGAGCACAGGGACCCTCGCTATTAGCCTTTTCCCAGATCTAAATCTAATTTTCCGTTGCTTGGCTAGGTTTCAGTCCTGAGGTGTGAGGTAAAAACACCGTGAAGCTTCAAATCTCCTGGAATATTTAACAGGGTGGGAGTTAGTTATTGGGGAGGAGTTTAAAAGGCAATTGGAGAGGCAGAAACTGGACATCTGCTGGCACAGCAGTGCCTAAGTAAAGGTGAAACAACTTTTCAACATAGTTTGACAACATTAAGGGGAAAATTATTTTCATTAATAAAAACAAAGTCAGAGACTCTTTATCTGGACAGCTCTCAGCAATGTTCATGTTGAAGCCACAGAAAGTAGGCAGCACTCTCCTGTAAGTCACAGTGTTGATCCCATTCCTACGAGACTTTACACAGAGGAAGATGAGGCAGAAGGGCTACCCTGTACCAGACCAAAAGGTCAGCATCTTCCCAGGAAGCTGCACTGTATTCATTTATCCTGGAATAGCTACTAGGACTGCCGTTACCTCCATGTGGATTCTTATTCCAGAATAAAACCACTTAAATGGGTAAACAGCAGCAACATAAACAAACACATACAATTGTATTGTTTCATTTCCTTGAGAGGCCTTTAAAATGATAAAAGCCTTCTTGTCCTCCAGAAGACAAGAAGCTGGTGTCTTTTTTTAATACATTATGTACACAGAATATTTCTGTTTGGACACTTAGACATGTAGAGAATGCCTACTTGGAAAAACCTTCACCAGCTCAAACTCAGTACACAGAACAGCTGTATTCTATTAAGTATGGAATATAAATATGTTTTTCTAGTTAGTAAAATACTATGTCAAACACACTCCTCTTACAGGTAACAAACACATGGAAACCAAGGTATGCAATAGGGCTGGGACATCTGGGAAAAGCCTATCTGGAGAATAAGCTTGTTTATGAGAATAAAAACCTCACAGAGTATCTCAATAAGTTGGCGAGAAAATTAGGGCAGCGGAAAAAAAAACACTGGGATTTTTTTCCCTAAACAAATGGCTTCATCTTTCAAACAAGCCCAGGAGATGCTGGGGGGGCTGGTGACAATCATCACTGATGCGAAAGATGGGATATGTCAAGGAGAGAGAAATGTCATGTGGGAAATGTAATTAACCACTATAGAAGGGGGGCCGACACCTCCCCACCTACTCACGTGCCAAATAGAAAAGCCCAAAATTTATTAGTACAGCTCCCATTCACTCATTTGCTGTTTGATATTCCTATACCAGACATATTTATAAACATATCAACCTTTCTTGGAGCACCACAGCATTCCAGTTGCTTCCAGTCCAGGTACAGTCACTGTTCATTTTACCTAAAGATACTTAACCTAATGGGAAAGGGACACAAGCTGATCAATTGTTCCAAATTTGTTTGGGTTACTCTACAATAAATTTCTTTCCTCATCAGGGTAGCTAAAAAGGCAAAATGTGTCCATGGCCATGAAATTTAAGGGATTCTTCCTGTGCAATAGCTTTTTAGACTTAGCTGATGTTACCCACTCATTAACACTGTCAGATCATATAAGCATCTTTAACAGCAACAACAGAGTGACAGCTGCATTTGCCCCCTGGCCAATTTTTCTGACGTAGATGCAACAGGTTTGTAGGCAGAAATGAACCTGGCATCCTTTGTATCTGCTCAAACTACCTGATATTCACGGGGCATAGTTGAGTATGACATACTCATATTTCCATTCCAGGGTGAAATGGGGGGGAGGGGAGAGGGCGGGGGGGGAAGAGAAGAGAAAAATACAGATACTGACCTTTCATCAGTGTTAAGCTGGAGGTGTGGGGAGAACTCTTCCCCAAGATGCTTAGGAGGTATCCTGGAATCAAGGTATGCACATAAAGCAGACATGTGCTGACAAGACATTAGAAGAAGCTAAGGCGAGGACCCAGTGGCAGTCCATTGCAACTGTGCATCTGATAGTTGTCACAAGCTCTGTAATCCCTTGCCCTAAGCCACTTCCCAGGCAGACCCACAGAAACGTAACAGATTTAGTAAAATCATCATCTCCAGCATCACAAGAAGATTAGTTGCCATCATCCTCTCTCTGCCTTCCCTTCCTGATATACTGATAGAAAATAAGGTTTGAACAGCCTCCTGAATTCCTCCACAGGTAAGCAAGCTCTCAAGCCACCACAATATTCGTGCATTAAAATACCTACTGACTTCCTCAGTGTCAGCTTTGTTAACCCACTATGTCCCCAATGCTGTTAAGATTTCTGTGCAGAAGATGCAATATATCTTTCCCGCACCTCATTTCTTTTGGCAGGACTAAACTCCACCCAAAAAGATATCCTTAATATTATCTCAGAGACATGCAGAAAAAGGTCCTTTTTTACTAGACACTGTAGTATATACAGAAGGGGACGTGCTCTGCCTTCCACAAGTTTACAGTCTAAATAGTTATAAAGCAAGAGGCTTGTTCAGAGTTGCCCAAAACCCAGGAACTGGTCCAGATTGTTCAATTTCCATTAAAGCAAATGAGCCATATTTTCACCCTTGAAACTCCTCCTTCCTCAAGAGCACCCCATGCTCCATAGGCACAAGAACACAACGTTTCTCTCACTGAGCCTAGGTCAGATTCACCTGTCACTCACTTCCTGGACATCCCTACAAAAAGTAAAAGCTCAGTGAAACGGGTATTGCAGTGGCACAGACACCGCAGAGGTGATGCTCCAACACAGAGCAGCTCAAACCCCTGAATGCTGTGGGTCTCTCAGTGCAGAACTGCCTCAGCCGTGGCGCATAATGAGAGGTGCGAGGAAGGGGAAATCATGCATAGCCACTTTCAAATGTCATGCAAGTAGGCTCCAGCAGCACAAAGAAGAGATAATTCAGACAAAATTTGTTCTAAAAAGGTGCCTATAGTTTTCATCTCTGAAGAAAAATCTGTGTGGAAATTATCTAAAATACTCTTCAAATGCTTCAGTGCTCGTGTAAATGGGGTAAAGGTGCACCGCTTAGCAACATCAATACACTCCTATTTAATCACTTTTTCCCTTTTCTAATTAGAGACCTTTGACTATTGCTTCCATAATCTTTCTCCTCCTCCCCTTACTACATCTCTATCAATGTTAGTTGATTCCTTCAAGTTTACTTATTTGGGGTCATATTAATTTTTAAATGATGCAGGGGGAAAATGACTGTAAATAATGTCCTTTTAAAAACATTTGCCAAGAAAAACTGATTACATGCATCCATGAAACATGCATCTGGCCATAAAAACTAGTTCTAGAAAATGACCCAAGAAGCTTGAAAAGATATATCCACTCTAAATTTTTTTTTTTTATTAATTGTATAAACCAAATTGCTCTGTTTAAGTTCTGCACAGTTATGTAACTACGCTGTCTTTTGGGCAACTTGTTATTCAGCAGACATAAACGTGAGAAATTGCCTATCGAAATGCTGCATGTTCTGACAAGACCACAAGCAAATATATAGTCCCCAAAGAATCAGGGGCCTTTGCATACAATCCTATTAATTGCTAGAGGAAGGCAACCATATGGCAAGACAGTAGCATGCTCTATGAGTGCACAGTGGGAAATATGTAGCTTACTGGGAACTTTTTATAAAGGACAAGGGGAAAGAAGACAGAAGCTGCTAAATCTATAGATTATTCATTAGAAATTCAGTTATAGACTAGTGCATTTCTAATTACTGAGCTTCATTAAAGAACAGGGGTTTTTCTAGATAAACTAGAAAACTTTCATCCTTATCATTACAAGAATAATTGAAATCTTGTTTCTATTAAAGTTTAGATGGCTTTAAATATCTTCCTTCAAAATTCTAACAGCATGTAATTTAATGCTTACATAGGTGACAGAATACAAATTACATGTTTTCTACTTGACAGACAATATACCTGCATGCTACATACAGCCTCTGTGGCACACCTGAAGTCTACAGCTTCCAAAGCTGTCATATTTGAGCCATTTAATCCGGGTGTGGGAGCCTTTGAGCTGTAGTGAGGCATGCTTTTTCTGGCACCAGTAAAAAGTTCAGGCATCCTCCAAGCCCTCCCATTCCATTCATTCCTCTCCCTGCTCAGAAAACCCACTTCGGCTGGTACAGCTGTGTGTGGGTTCAAGTGGGGAACCACACTTAAGCCAAAAAAAGCCTTCAGCAAGATAACAGTTTTCTTTAATGGTTACGTCTAGTTTAGCTCACTTCATTGACTCAGGTCACTATGTGGGCCTATAAACATCAAGTAGTGCCTAAAGTGGTGCCAACACAACTGAAGAGGAGGCAGCAGTAGAAATGAAGACGCGCTGCCACCGTATCAGAGAGGCAGCAAACCATGCCCTGAGCAGGCAGGTAATCAACTCCTGCGTTTCCTCTTGGTATGCTTTCTCGGAGCCAACGAGAGTTCCCTCCTACACCTTCGTAGCACCAATCCCAGCCATGACAAGTTCCCTAGACAAGCTGGCCCTCACAGAAACCGCACAGACGCAAGCACACCCTTCTCAGCACTCCAGCATGTAGGTACAGACTCACCGTGACGTCCTTGGGTGCATGCAACAGTGAGAGCAAACAGACACACAGATTTTATGACGTCTTTCAACGCAACTCTTTGTATTGGGATTGGACAAAAGTATGGATATAGATAAACAAAACATGTACCCCCTCATCTCAGTTTGCCCAACGTCCACAGCATCACTCCTTGAGCTCCCAAGGGAGTAGGCTTAGTGAGTGCTTGTCTAGGAGGCTAGGAGGCATACGACACACCAAGCACTGCTAATGGGTAGCTTTCATTCACAGAAAGGCAGTGATTCAGCAGGGCTGTAACATCAACTGTAATTCACAGGAAACAGTCGAAAGGCACCAAGCTTACCATAAACCTAACAGACCTCACCTGCCTGTTGTTAAAGGCTGGCAAACAGACTCCATGGCTTCTCAAACAATCTAGCCCAAATCTTCCCAGACTTACCACTTGGCTTTTCCTTGTATCTGACACTTGATTCAATTTAAGCTTCTTGCACCAGGAATACAGAGAACAGATTTCTCTCTTGAAGCCTATTATTGCACCTCCGGGCAACCTTCTTCAGGGTAAGCAGCCTCAAGTCAAGTCAACTCAGTCACCCCACCTTTTCCCTTGAAGCTCAGTGCCCCAAACCAGCCACAATAACTTAACACGGGTCTCAGGAACAGCACAAAGCAGAAGGATGACGCCAGGTCACCTGCAGGCAGTGCAGCCAACGTGATAGCTGCGTTTCTCACAACAAGGAGTTTTGATTTCTGTGAAAAGTGTTCTCACAGCAATGGCATTGCTGACTCATGTTCAGCTTGTGACATACTACAAATCCAGATCTTTTTTGCAAGCCTTCTGCACAAATCCAAGTGATTGTTCCTACATTTGTCTTCAATGAATCATATCCAAATTTTTTTTAAGATTATTTATGTGATGTATTTATAGCCCGTCCCAGCTTCACGTCATCTGCAAGCTTAACAAGAACACTCCCTTCTGCATCATCTGAATCATTATGAAAACAAAAATACTGAACAGAACTGCTGCCAGGACAGACCTTTTCCAAGCCATGCTCAGTACGTTATCCCATACGTTTCTGAAAATAAAACACCGATAAGTAAACTCTCATCACCATTATCCAGCCAGCTTTGCATCCAACACCCACCAGTAGTTCCACACCAAGACAATGAAGTCAAGATGTGTAACAGCTGCTTCTCCTTTATCCACAAAGGATATTATCCTACTGTAGAAAAAATTAGATTGGCTTGACATATATCTGTACTAGCAAGCCATGATGACTGTAGTACAGATATAAGTTGGTTATGAAGTTACGCTGAAAATTTAGATGAAAGACAAATGGCCAAAGTAAGGCAGCTCGCAGAAGTCTCCCACAAGCAGCCTGGGGCACACAGGCACTCCAGCTCACCCCACTGCCTCACTGTATGGAGGTGCTACCTCATCGACCCTTTTATCTCTGTCTTTCATGCAGCCAATGGAGAAGGGCAGTATCAGCAGGCTTACTATCACCGCTCTGGAGTATCTGTTGGGGATCCCTTTTCAAGGAAAGAAATGAATTGGTTATACAAGTCTAAACATGAGGTTCAACCATCCAATCCCCCTACCTGCGGCATCACCACTGACTCCAAGGGGCAGTGCAGGCAGAAAAGCTTGGTGCGAGCCTCAGTCACACGTTTGCCATTCTGCTTGTCATTTCTTTCTATACATAGTTTGCAAACTTAAAAATAAAGCAAAAAAAAAACCCCACCACAAACACAACACTTAAAGAGGAAAAGTAGTGTGGTCAAGCTACTTTTAAGGCTTTGTACAATATATTCTTTCCCATTTTCGTAGGGAAAGTGGAGCTCACAGTGTGTTTCATGGAGCACTGCAGTGAGGTCCTGGCAAGTCTTCCCATAGTTCAGCGTAATACTGTAACACGCAGATTCACATCCTGTGTTCAAGTCTAGACACAAATATTCACTACAGGAAGCCTAAACATCTAAGCATATGCACGATCAGGGCTGAATTTCTGGAAATTGAGATAGCTTGCTACGTCCCAATACAGTATGTCTTACAGTCCTAGGAACTATTCACCTGGTTGATATTCACTCATTCATTTCATATCTAATAATGAATATTTATAAACATTTTAAGAAATGAAAACAAAATAGGAATCCTTACAGACTGCAAGGGCTAGACAGAAACTGTACGTGACATTTTAAGACTGGTAGTGAGCTCTGGCTTCCTGACAGTGCTGGTGTTTCGTAACTGCTTATCTCAAAGGCAAACAACTCCTTTCTCCTTGAAAGGAAAATAGTTTCTAATACCATTGCTTTACCTGGACACCTTCTCTCCTGTCATCTTTTGGCCTAAGCCATGCCTTTAGTACTAACTGAAAACAGGGAAAGAGCAAGATTAGCCAATTGATCCAGTTTCCAGCGAGGAACACAAATGGCAAGAAATGAAGTGGTCGAAAATTGGTTTGGGCCATGTCTTCATCACTCAGTGATTCCTCCCACTAAGGAATCTCTTTCCTTCTCTGCCCAACTAGACTTCTGGATGGGCATGCGGCCCCAGATGCTTCCTTCAGAGCCCCTCCTTGGAGAACAGGAGGGTGGCTTTGCTCCGGAGCCCACAGACCCATTCCCCCATGCTTGTTACCACAGTATCTGAGCCCTGTTGCAAAAGGGAAACACCTCTGAATCTGTTCGGTGTATTAACCTTATTTTAGGAGCCCCTTTCAAGTTGTTACTTGCATGGAAATCACTGTGCTTTCTTGTCATCAATGAGACTCTTTGCTGTTCTGATCTCTTTCCCCCTTTGTTCTCTTTTTGTTTCAGTGAGTTAAGCTTATCTTTTGCTTTTGTTTTCCTACAGTAGTAAAACTCTATTATGATGCTTGGCAGACAATTTGAGCTACTGTGACAATCATCTTTGAAAAGGGAATCTGCTTTCATAAACCCTTTCTACATGACTAAATATTCATTTCTGAGCTAGAAGCAGGCAAAGATTCCGCCCTCCTCACTATCTAGCTCATGATTTTAAAGCTACTTAAAAATAAAAAGAGGAGTAGCAGCTGTTTGCAGAGGAATGTTTTTTTTAAGATGTGCACAATACCCCCCTTGACAACACTTCACCTCAAAGGTTTCTTTGTTATTTCTCCCCTGTACTTTTTTTTTTTTTTTTTTTTTTTAGGAAAATTTTCAAAAAAAA
>NW_008795909.1:6982905-7004551 GCF_000699145.1 Aptenodytes forsteri
AGAGGGGTAAAGCAATACAAGATACAAATCTGCAGGGTCTGCTCCACACTTACCTGCCAGTGTACACTACAGCCCAGACCTTTCACAAACACAGCTTAAAACAGTCACAAGAGGATTTCTTCTTGTTGTGTGTTTTTATACAGAAACAATACATTATTTTCTTAATTTCCTCTTCAGTTTTTGAACCTTACTGGGTGACATTTTTTAAGCTTTTCTCTAAAGCTCTAAGGACCAAGGGATCTGTTTCTACTAAAAGGCAAACAACTCACGCACAAATACAAAAAACCCAGACAGGCTTCTCATATAATCCCATGTCTCCAGGAACTAGTACTTTCAGGGAAGCAGTACTGTAGGTTTCTGAGTAAATATCGGAAGAATTGGCACAACCAATACAAAGGAGTCAAACCACAGCAGGTCATTAAACCCTGGAACAGCTTCCTGCACGTCCCTCTGTCCTGTTCATCTACGAGGAATAAAGAACATACAGAAGGTACTAACACACGGGAAAAGTGCTGTGTAGCATCATAAACACCACACCAAGGACCTCCCAGGAGAACATGTAACAATTTTGGCACCAAGGGTGGCCCAGACTTGTCTCCGTGACTTAGAAAGAAGCAGCAGCAGCAACATGTGGTAAATAAAACTGAACACAGAACCAGCAGAAAATCAGTTGGACGTAGGGGGGTGCAGGGAGAATAGAAATGCGTCGAATCCCTACTGGTAGCTTATACTGGAAAAGATGGAAAGCTTCACTTAGTGCTGCACGGAACTGGCTGCTTGCACACCAGGCCTTTTCTCAAACTGACAGAGAGGCAGTTGTGGGAGTACTGATCAGATGGACAGAAGGAGAGAGACAAAACCAACAGTAATGGCTTTTACTAAGCCAGACACCTAAGGCAGCAAATAAGGATGTACCAGAGGTGAGGGGGAGGTTTTTTAAATTTGAAAGTCCCACACAGCCTAACTTAGGTCGCGTATGAATTAAAAAGGAGGAAAAAAAAAAACCAACAGGCTAAGCCTACATTAAAATGAACAAACAAGCAAAAAAATCATTAAAAATTAACACTTTATTTTACAACAGCCAAGAATTCCTCGTTATGGGGGGAAAAAACCAAAACTGTCTATATTGAAATATTAAATTGGCAAGGAAAAACACAGAAGGATCATTCGTTTTCTCTCCTAGTAGTATTTTTCTAACACTTTGCCACTTGTTTTTGTTTCATCAGTTTTTCCCTACTAGCTATTTCATTAGTGAATAAAACACATTCTTAAAAAATCAAAGCTCACAGGCCCTGCCCATGACCAGAAATCCACCAGGCTCAGTTTTGCATGGACACAGAGACACTCAGGTGCCCTCCCAAGGAGTTATTACTCTACCTTAAAAGGAAAGGTAATAGGTGAGGATGCCAGAGGGGAGCAGGAACAGAGGACCACACCATGCAGTTATTTAAGTGCTTAGTTTAGGTCACCAAAGCGGCGGAGAAGGTAAGGACTTGAAGGGCTTGCTGAAAATGTTTGGCAATATTGGCTGGAGGTTAAGATTCAACAGCTGATGACTTAGAAAGGGCAGAGTCATGGGTCACTAAAAAAAACCAGGCTCAACAAACTTTGGTACAAACCTGTTAAAGGCAACTGCCTCTGCAGAAACCCCAACTCCATAATTACACTGTAGCTTAAATTCCACTCTGACTAAATTTACAGAGCTGTTTCATAAAATTTCAGTAGACGTCACTGGACACTGCACACTGATTACTCAGAACCTCAGTACCTTTAAGTTTCTACATGTTTATTCAGACATTCTTTCTCCCTGGAGTGAATATTATCCTGTCTTAAAGGTTTGATGTGAAATCAAACAGCATGTTGTTTGGCTAGGCTTTGGTCTTCCTTTTAAGACTGCAATTTCTCAAAAAGCCATTTCAAAACACAAATATACCAGGGCATCTAAATATAACTGACCCTACTTGGACATAAGTTCTCCTCACATCTGTCATCTCTCCCTCAGATCTTTTTAAATTACACCTACTGGGTAATAAACTATGCTCTCCCACTGTACAAAGGCGCTGCTGCTTTCTTCCCCCAGTTTGGTGAGAGGATCAGCCATAAGCTGTACAAAGACTATCTGCTGAGCGTATGCTATGTAAACGCTCCAGCGAACGCTTGGCTTAGTCAAACTCAAAATTATGTTTAAATTCCCTTCAAAAAGACCCCTCAGCGTCATGGTTTTCTGGGCTAATTCTAACAGCAGCACAGAGCCCTAGCAACCAGCAGCACAAACCTGCTAAAGCTCCTGGCTCAGGGAGAAATTAGCAACTGGAAGCAGCCCTGTGCTCAGAGCTGGCTGTGCCACAGGACGTGCAAAGCCTTCGGTCTGAAGTGTCAAGTTTGTGCACCAGACAAGATCCCGAGCAAAGCCGAATCCTCACCTTCCAGATGACCTGAGCTTCTTGGCAACTAGCTTTCCCATTAGTTTAAGCATACTAACCTCCAAAGCATCAAAACAATGCACAAAAACATACGCTTTCTGCTGTCTGACAGATATCTCAGAACAGTAAGGCACGAATTAAAAAAGCAATGAAGCAAACCTGGGAGCATCAGAACTCAGTGCTGGCTCTAGAAAGCTGCTTCTGATGGACCAGACTATCAAATGTTAATACAAAACTGGGACAAAACTGAACTGCAGTGTGAAATACCTCATTCTTGCTCTCTATCACTAGACCTTTCGTAGCCCAATTCCCACACTGACATGAATTTGAGCCAGCAGCTTCAAGGCTTTTACCAGAGATGAGAAAGTTAAGCTTCCTTATTTGCAGAGCCATTTTATCAATTGATTTGTGAGATTACACCATATACTGCTGAATATTAATATAATAGCTCGAAACTGTTTCTGTAATACTCTCATCTGTTTGAATGCTAAAGACATTCAAAAGCAGTCTCAGTGAACTGTTCTTAATGCTTACTAGTACTCTGTGCCAAACTAGTTTTCCTACAAGCATTGACCTAAAAATTCTTCAGACTTTTGTTAAGCTAATAAAAAAAAGGAAGAGTTTTTCATTATTTTTTATTCAAATGAAGAAGCTCTACCGCCTGAATCTAAGTTGCTCCACCTTTACAGATGCTCAAAAGTTCTTGACTAAGCTCCCTTTAATAAATTCATTAAGGTTAAGCAACTCTACTAGGGATCCAGAAAAAGAGCTGAGAACAGAAATCCAATGCTTCCTGCTTCCATGGGGGAGCCCTGCTGATTATCCTCTGGAGAACTACCATGGTTTATCAACACACAATCGACTACTTATTGGATTGTCTTGGTTCTTAATGGGTGAGCTAAAATGTTACCACGATACGATGAATGTTATGGGTGACTTTTCTGGAGGATGGTCAGAGGGGAAAATAAAGGACAAAATACCCATTCCTTTACCACGGCACCTGCTTTGGCTCTGTACAAGCATGTTGTTGGAATTCTGGTTTTGGCTGAAGGCAAGGTTTAACTTGGGATTTGGGAATAGTTAGCTTTAAAAGAAAATGTTTAGTTAAGCAGCAAAAGACAATGTTTCAAAACTTGCCAGCTCTGACCTCTCTTCCAGCCTAACCATATCTACTGAATTAGAGATGTGTTTTGGGAGGGGGTTTTGTTGTGTCTGTTGTTTCCCACCCCCACCTTGGCAAAACAATTCAGAATTACTGTTAGTTTCAGCCAAGATAAATAGATGGTCTTCAGAAGAAAAAGTTTTCTTCAAGTCTTTTTGATCTAGCAGAAGATATACACATTGTATCAGCACCTTCTTTTAGTGATTGATGAGTCTGAGCCACTGATTTCAATTCAAGGGTATGCAGAAAGAGTAATATGCTTACTCGTATGTTTTATTGTTTCCTGCAGCATTGCTAGGGAGACGATTGCCAGACTTGCTTGTTCATGGAGGTACGTGCTTATTTGCTGAGAAACATCTATATTCACCACCATTAACAGGAATAGTTACTAGACAGTAAAATAACAGGTTTCAATCCTGAAAGTCCAAGACCAGAGTGAAGAATATTAGAAGACTCTACCCTATCGTCCAATGAAGAATAATTATGATTGGCAACAAAGACAAGCAATTTTCTTATATAACCAAGGTATTTTCCAAAACAGAAAGCCCTGTGGCCTATTGCAGTGTGCTCTGCCACGCACTCTCTTTCATCAGGTATCTTGAGGCTTTATAAACCAAGTAAACCAAAGTAAACCAAGAACCAAGTAAAACAAAATCCCACACAAGTGAGAACTTTGCCCTGTTACTTTTTCCTCAGAAGTCTTTTTGTTCACTCTTTAACTTAACAGTTCAGTACTAGCCAGAAGTGGTTGATTGACAAGACACTGACATTTAAACACACCTACATACTAGAACATAAAGCAGTAACATTAATTAATTATTTCTTTTGCATCAGCTATTAATATAAAACAATAGGAAAAGATTAGCCACCTCTTTTCAATCCAGTTCCTTTTACTTCCCTCTTACTCCTTATACTTCAGAAAGAAAGGGGTTATAGCAAAGAAATTAATGGCTACAATGGCATTTGACTCTGTACAGGTTCTTCCAGCATATCAAAGATGCCAAGTCATGAATTAAGCAATATAATTTAAATTATCATACATGGTGCATTCTAATTTTCATGTTCTTAAAAAGAAGTGCTTGGAGTATATCGGAGCATTTCAATCTTACGGGTTTTTGCATTAGCACTTCCCTGCTCTTCCAGGCTTATGTAGAAGTAAGGAAGGCCTTAGAAGTACAGGTGACTCTTGTAGCATAAGCTGATGAGGTCCAAAATGGTCCTTTTCAGTACTAAAGTCACTCTTCCTCCTCCCTCCAAGAATTAAAAAGACAAAAATGCAGTTTTAAGGAACAAAAATTGTGCATGAACTTAACTCAAATTTAAATAAGCAATTATAACATTCACTTGGAGACTAGCAGGTTTAAACCTCCTTTCTGGCAGATCTGGATCTCCTACTCACCGAGTGCCCTTACACTACTGAGCTACAGAATATTCTAAGGCCAGACCGTCACAAAGCTACTCGCTCTGCCTAACAAGTACTTGCAAAAGCATGAGCTGGAGCTCTAGCATCATCCTGTTTCTCCACTACCGGTAAACTATAGTAAGCATCAGCATATGGAGTTATTCTTGTTTGCTCACTTGTTCTCAATTAATATATAGCAAATATTTGTATAAAATGTTTAAATATTCATTGGATCAGAAAAAGGCTCAATTGCCTGGTACTTAGAGAATTTGCCAGGGGCAGAAAAAGGGGAAGAGGAAAGAACTCAAGTTCCAGGTTCTCCTAAAATGAGTATTTAAATTAAGCAGAGTAGAGCAGCTTCAGTGGAAAGTAACTAACAAAAGACCTAACCTGGAAGAGCAGAAGACACGTTTGGGAGGCTTGAAATACTTCATGTCCCTGGAACACTAGTGTAGCAATCTACATTTTTCTATGGATGTGCTAACTTATGCCACCTTCATCCAGACAAGTTGATGACTTCACCCCAATAAGTAAATTAAAAAACAAACAGACACCTGTCAAAATACAAAACATTTCTTGTCCCTCTGACATAGAGACCTGGAAATCTTGCATAACCCAGATGGAAATTGTACCAAATCATCACAGCCAGTGAAATCCGCTGAAGCTAAAATGCTATTCTATACAGCCTTTCCACAATCTGAGACCATGCGTATAATGGGGTGCTGCAATGACAACACAGAAGGACTAAGAGATGAGTGAAAAGGTGAGTTTTAGTGCCCAAACTGATTTGCAGTGCCCTCTTGAATAAGAAGAGACACCCTTCAAAGCTCCTGATTTTGACAACAGGTATAAAAAGAGAGCAAGGACAAAAAGAGTAAGAAAGATGACTAGTCAAATAGTCAAATACTTTGAAAAACAGAGCTAAATTATTTCACTTACTAAATCACATGGGGGAGGAGGGCAACTTCCTTTGGAGCCAAAGAAGAGAGGAAATAAACTTCACTCTTCAAAGAAAGGCCAAATTGTATTTTGCATTTGCTTTTCATTTCTATCACTGCTGTTCACTACCCCATGAACTCACAAGCATCTACGAGGCTTCTGCATGAGGAAGCAGAACTGATCCAATGGACGGTACTTGTGGGTACTAGGAACTGCATTAATGTACAGGCTCTTTATTATCTTTCCATCACCAGAGCCACGTTCAGAAGACACTCCGCATCCCCACAGCACTCCAGCTGCTGGAGTGTACACCTCCTGTATTCAAATCATTGGGAACAGCTGCACTTACTGCTCTGGTTACTCACAATCTCTCAAACTTACACAGTAGAAGACTTTCTTCTAAAAGAGGTCACTGGCACTGCAGACATGAGGGTGGATTTTCCCTTGCTGTGAGGCAGCAAGCCCTCAATCCAGGTATATATTTAGAGGAAAAACAAAGATATGCAAAATCTGGCAGGAGGCAAGTTTAGTATCTCTTTCAGTCTCCAAATTCTTGTTATTCTATCAGAATGCATCCATTAATGTTGCATTGAACAGTCATTGGTGCCCCAAGGAAGACTTTGAAAAAACATTCTATTTACAGACAAGCCTGTTAATGTGTCATCTACAATATGCCTCTCTTACTCCTGGGAAATTTGCATGAAAACAGGCTTGTTATTGCTCTGACATTCTTGTGTTCCTAATGCTTATTTCTCACTGGAAGAGGCATGCTACCTACCCTGCCATCCCTGCATACCCAGGCTCCCACCAAAAAAAATTAAAGGGAGTTTTAAGTGCAATCCCAGTGCAGTTTCAGCTCATGTTCCTGAAATCCCAGTTTCAGTAGCAGGGAAGCTCACATGCCAAAGAAAACAGATGCTATAAAAGCCAATAAAAAACAAATAAACATAAATAAATAACATTTTGTCACCATTAGTGAAGGTTTGTGATTATGTGAGTATTCAATAGGAGAAAATACATTTCCAACAAGAAAAAAGCACCAATGCAAAATACATCCAATGAAATTAAATGGAAAAGGCAGATGAAATGCCAGCTCAGACAAGAGGGTAACAGACTGCCATTTAAAGCTAATATTTCCCATGTACATGATTTCTTTATTACTGTGTGGTGCCACACCTAATTCAAGTCCTCCTCTTCATGGCGGGGGGGGGGGGGGGCGGGGGGGGGGGTATTTAAGGGTAGTTAAGTTATGAGGACTGTGACAATTTACCTAAGCTTGACGGGTCAGCGCTAGTGGGAAGCTTCCATGCTTCTTTCATTGCATTCCTAGCCATTTTCACTGTTACACGTTAATTTTTCTGCATTTTCAAAGACACACATTCACAACAAAAAGAATCACAGAGGGTTTATTGTTTAAGACTTCATTTGAAACGGACTGATCCACAACGTCAGTGCAGCTGTCTCATATGCAGCATCGCATTCTAAAAATCCTTATGACATTTCTCTTTAGACATGAATCAGCAGACTAACAGATGTCTCATTCACACCATGTTTGAGTTTCAGTTTTACTAATGAAATTAATTTAGGGCCAAATTGCATCTTGAGTCACACATAGAACTCTTGTTGACTTGCATGTCAGCCAAATACGTGCATGGGAGAATGGAAATCTGACCTTAATTTTAATTTGATCTTTGTAACAGATTGCTAATTTAGAGAGACAGATTGTGATGTCCCTTCCCTGTGTTACATACCACGTTACATCACAAATAATCCCACTGAACACAGCAAGATTTCTGGAGTACCATATACTCCTAGGAGGGCCAAGATCTCACAACTT
Source organism: Aptenodytes forsteri (assembly GCF_000699145.1). NCBI lineage: Eukaryota > Metazoa > Chordata > Aves > Sphenisciformes > Spheniscidae > Aptenodytes > Aptenodytes forsteri. The sequence goes on from NW_008795909.1 coordinate 6,990,669, forward strand.
GCCTGTTACTAGTGCAGACTGCCTCTGAATCTTAAGAGATACCAGTATGCAGCCTTCCGAGCTCTTTTTCTCTTTGTGCAAGCAAGTGTGCAGTCCTGGGAAGACCTGCTGTGTTGTTGCTGGGTTTTGTCATGCAACGCTCGGGACAGGCAGTAGTTCTCAGGAAGGGGAGATGAAGAAGCAGCAGGTAAGTCTGTTCTTCCCCACAGGTTGTTCATATAGTCTTTTGCAGGCAGATACAAGCTTCCCTGGATCAGAGTGTGTGCAGCCACGTTGGCCAAACTGGACTTACAGACTTTGGCCAATAATCCACTGTGTTAACTGCATGATCACGGCTACCTGTTAGAGCTCAGAGTGCAGCCACATCCATTTGAAGCAGAGCATGAATTCACATCTGCCTGCAAACACATTCTCAGTCCCTGCCTGAAGTCATTTCGAGAAACAGAGCTGCTCCATGAGAAGCAAGCCATTGTACTGAGGGGTTTTTTTAATCACCCAATTTTCTCAAGGGGATGACTGAACCATGCCCTGAGCAGATTTGCTAGTGAGTAAATAACAAAACAAAACAAAAAAAGCTTAAAGTCATAATGTGTTATCACTTCAAATACCTTCCATACCTTGGTAGAGAAGAAACTTCTGTGCAAGTGACACTATGTTTATAAAAAAAAACCAACCCAAACCAAACCAAACCACAAAAAAAAAAACCCAACAAGCCACTGTTGGCAGACAATTCAACAGTTCCCACACCAATGGCTTCAGATCCCCAATCACGTTACATTTCATAGTGCTCCAGGAACACATTCACATTTGTAAGTCCCACACTGTCTCTAGCAATGACAGGTGTTTATTTGGTTGGAATCAAGAGAAGTGTTTTCACTATTTTTTTTTTTTTTTAAATGAAACTTTTGACTTCACAGTTAACTCTAAGCACCCAGTTGTACAAAAAGCTGGTCATGTTCCGACAAAGTGAAAACAAGATTCCTCAACAGGCAGGACGCAACAAGAGCCGAGGACAATTTTTTACTTGAAAAATAAGCACCTGGAGGGCAGTAGGTTGTAACTACTGATAGGGCTAAAGATAGTGAGTAGTTAAAGTACAAGGTCAGTGAACTCCATGCATTCGGCATCTTAAGTGTCTAACTTTCTCAGGAGTATCAGTGGGTTTTTTTGCTTAAGCCTGGCAACCAGATATTATTTCTAGACTTTCGCAGTAGGTCTACTCTTCCCGTGTTTGCTTCCCATCTAGCTAATGGCCAATGTTTACTCAGAGAAGAAATATCCATACCCTGTTCTGGCAAACTATATAAAAACCTATACCTAGAATCTAATACTGGTATTGGCAACATCCAGAGAGCGATTCGATTCACTTACTCAATAGCTTAGGCTGATTCACTAGCATTTCTCTGGCTACCTTCAGTTATTCTCTCCACCTGCAGAGATCACTGAGCCATATTACTGCTCCTTTTCCGTAATATTCTGAGGTTGAATTCAACTATGACATTATGATAGATAGCCAAAAGCCAATGGCACCTTGAATTTGTGGTTGGGTTATCCATTTCACCAGCAGATCCACTTCTGCTATGATTACACAGTTAAAGATGCAGAACATACTGTATGGCATTCACCTTCCAGTTACTTTGTGATAGGCTATTTCCCCTAAGCATATGGTTTCTACCATTTTAGAAAATTATTCTTGATGGTACATCACAAGATGGGATTTTATGCATTGGTAGCCTATAAGCTGCACTACTACACTGTGCTATTTAAGAATACCAAGCCAGAGGAAGAAAAATACACAAGAAATCCCAGGAACAAGAATTCTAAACAGTCTGGCACAAAAACTGCTACAGACTCTCACACGTGCCCAGTTTTCCTAGTGTTTTTGTTGCACCTCTTCTTCCCCAAACTGCCTTTCATATACTATAACCTTCACTTTGGTTTCATGTCCTATTTCCCATTACATTTTGAATTGTTGCATTTATATTTAAAATCAGTTTCAAATACTTCCAACATGTATTAATGACCTCTTAATAATTTAGGAGGCATTCAGAGCATAAGGTGCGCCTCTACCAGATACTCCAGAACTCTTTGACAGAAGGTCAAGACTTTGGATGGTCTAAGCAGATACTGTCTCAACATCTTCTTTTCCTTGGCCTGTGTTAGGTCATAAGTGGGTCAAGATTTGTCTTTGCTTTTGTACTTTTAAATAGTATGAAATAGCTTTCATATAATTTTGAACAAAAGGAGCTAAGAGTATTGTTATTTTCTCAGCTGCACCTGGGCAGACTCAGACATAACATCCAATTTCAAGTTGTTAGCTAACACTGTCTATCTGTAACTTGCTTGGACTTTACACAACACCTCAGACATTATGCACACATCACAGAAATGCAAAGTACAAACAGAGTCTTCTTGAAAAAATACATACAGTTGCACATATATGCCTATACATGCCTAGTCAAAGTAGAATCCTTTGAGTGTTCACACTGAAGCCTGAGCTCTGTCCAGATCAGCTAAAAAAAGTTTTCTTCAGGAACTCCAAGAGAAGCAAAGAATGTATTTTAGACTTTAGCCAATTTTAGGGACATCACAAGCAAAATAAATAAATTAGGGAAAATATTAACAAGTGATCTATCTGAAACACAAGTCCTCACATGAGCTGCACCAAACCTTCATCCAAGCCCATCCTGCCATGAATGTCTAACACCCCGAGTACACTGTTTGGGATTTAGTACACTTCAGGCTAAGAGCTCTTAGCTGGGTGGAGGGGAGCTGTAATCATACAGCAAATAGCTCTAAGCCTTAAGCATAACCCTGTCTAAGGCACAAATAGCTCACTACAACACGACTACACGGACGCATAAGACATGCAACATCAAAGTTTTTGCCGTATTATGTAACGATCAATGAATTACTCCTCTCACCTATTTTTAAACATGTGCTGTGTAAAACTACAAACGCCTCAGCCCAATAATTGCTGTTCATTACTACTGATTTCTAGCACATAAGTTTGATCTTTATCATCAGCAAGAGAGCACAGTTTACTGGAAGATGGCTTCCTCTCAAAATACACACATAGTACTGCTTCAGAGGGGTTTATGGGGGAGGAGACAAGTGGTTGTGATTGCAGTGAGCTGGTTAATCCCCAGTGGAAGGAGCCAGGTATTGTGCTACAGGATCTACTCAAAAATCACAAGCACACCTTTATGGCCATAGTGAGAGCTAACAGGTTGGTTTGTACTTAATAAATATTTGAGACACAGCTTTGGTTCTTGACATTGTTCCGTATGCACAAAAAACAAGAGTTTATAGTAAGATGTTGGGATTGCTAGCCACACTGCTTCCCCCAGCCAACAGCAGGGAACATGTCCCCATTTTACAATGTATCCATAATGCATGATCAAGCCGTAAAAGCCAGGATAGATGTTGCTGCGTTACAAGCTCTAAGCTGTAACACACCAGATTTGTCTGTGAAGTTCCATACATATCCTGTAAACTGTTTCAAAATGTGCCCAATAAAAGTTAAATTTTCATTTACAGTTTAATTTTGTCAAAAAATCATGATTTACTACATCTATCTGTCAAACACTACTCTACTCCCTTTCAGATGTTACAGGAACTAAAATACAAGTTTCTAATTAACTTTGTCATATGAATAAGAGTTGTTCTAAAACTTCTCTCTTCAAAGTACTGAGATTTAAAGTAAAGTAATAGATATTCCTTCAGAAGTAGGCCAGTTTGCATTTAATATGCACCAAATAAATATTCCCTCAATTAGATGTGTGCAGGTAAAAAGCTTTATGTTATGGCTTATAGCAATTTCAGATAAAGAGTTTGTGTGATGGAGTGAATCCAGCTACGAAATGATTGCAGTAATGATTGCAGTAGTGCAACATATTTTTAGCACAGGATAGCACTCATCTCAAAAATAATTCTGAGAATTTTTGCGATTTTGAGATCACACTAGGTCTTCAGCAAGGCTACCATGCTTAATAGATTTCACAAATTACTCCTAAAAAATTAATAAGGCAAATTAAGGGTCCTTGTAATGAATCATGTAACTTCTCATTTGGCAGAATTATACCCTTTTTCTCTTTGTGCAGGAACCATCATCTAAGTTGTACCATTAGCCACAAGGCTGACTAAAGAGAAAAAAAATAAAATCACCCATTGCTGTGGTAAAACTTCTACAGTATCACTACTTTGATATTCCAAACAGAATTTCTACTCATCAGTTTGACTGAAATCTAAGTCTGTCTTCATGACTAATGAGGAGTACTGTTGTTACTTACTACCGCAGAACAGCATTACCACTGACTTTTTTGATTAAAGGGTGCAAGTTCAAAGAATACTTATGAAAGAATCTTAAAAAAAAAGTGTATAATCCACAACTGAATCCAAGACTTTTCACATATCACACCATGAAACTCCCTTCTGTATTACATCTTAGAGCTAAACGCTGACTATAGTATGTCAGATACCATTTGGACTAAGTTTGCTTCTAGCGAACATTACCAACTATTTTTTCTCTGGAGTGTTGTGGCTCTGTAAATAAGAAAGCACTTATTCAAGGGGTTAAACGGTCCCTATTGTACATAAACCCAAAGGTCAGCAAAACTGTAATTACTTAGGGCAACTGCAGGTATCAGTACACAGCATGGCTAGTCTGGGAAGGCTGTGCTACAAGCCACTGAATTAAGCAATGGTTCCACTAAGTCTTGTCAACAGATCCATAGGCATTACCAAAAATGAGATCTTAGCTGGAAAAAGTGTCTACATCAGGAGAAAAGCAGTGGCAGAATCCTCCAAAGGTCAATAATTGTCTCTTCTAGAACAGGGAATTATTCAAAAGACCAGTGACTACTTCAGGCCATAAAAGTCAATATTCAGCCTGCTGACTTCAGCAAAGATAGACTCATTTTTACATGAAAAGAGATCAGGCAGTCCTCAGCCAACACAGCCTTTGATAGACAGTTGCTGCAGGGAGCAACTGGGGAGCTATTCCCAGCCAAAACCTTAACTGCTGTGGGAGATGCAAAACATCTGGACAGACTGACTGATCAAAAAGACAGGAGAAAACATTGTACCTCTTCATTTTCCTTTATTTTTCTCCAGGTTCTGTTATGCTGGCCCAGATCACCTTCTCCCTGCAAGAGCTAGTACCGGTTTTGCATGTTGAAAATACAGCACTGAGACAATGCAGCCTTCAATTGGTTATTTGCAAATGTGCATTGCTGACTGTCAAAGCATCCCTTCATTTTTACATTGGTTCTGCTTTCAAAGCAAATCACGTGAAGACTGAAAGATAATTAGTGCTCTATGTACTGGAGTATGATATCAAACGAGTGCTAATACTCTGCGTTTCCCCTAAAACAGTTTAGAGAGAACCACTGTTCTATAAACTAGTGGAGGGGTGGAACCAACAAAAAAACTAAACACGTCTACAAGGTTAACTGTGTAATAAACTGAGGAATAACACCATTTAGTACTTTCAGTCCTGTATTATAACCAGGAACAGGTTTGTAACTTACCCAGGAACTGCAGACCCCTGCACTTCTCTCCTGAATGCTAGCAGATGCTGTGAGCTTGGACAGTGGGGACCGCCATCAAAGTCACCCCAAGTTTACAGAGGTATCACTATTGGTAACCATTCCTGAAGCACACAGTTACCAGTATGGCCCCTTACTTCTACAATATTGAATTTATTCCTCCTGTAGTATCTTCCCGAATTCACAGTTAATGTTGTTTCTTCAAACATCAAGAAACTTTCTGACACAGCATCTAGCGCTGGGTTTGAACATGTCAGTGGAACAGCTGAAGTGAAAATGACAAGTGGCTTCGGCATTACTTTGGACCAGGGCTTCTGGGCAGAGTCAGAAGATGAATTTCTGGCAATGCTTTTCAGTTCCTTCACAGCCTTTTGTTCTGGGGGATCATTGCCTGTTATTAGCCTAATTCAAGAAATTCAGCTTTGTCTCATTTACTCTTAAATGATTTAAAATTCATCTTATAAATGGAGTATAGTCTGCTGTGATTCAGAGCTGCAAGTCTACATCTATGACAGTAAGAAAGATATGACACGAAGTTCAATCTTAGGCCTGCTCATAGCTTCACTTTTCGTAAATTATTTACCATCTGTTCACAGTACTGTCTATTTAGACGAAGATGATTCAGCCATCCATGCCAGGAGTTACAAGTGGAGAAGTTGTACCAAGAAGTCAGACTGATTTCCACTTCAAGTATTATTGCTTTGTGGGTGCTGCCAGCAAATATAGATGCGAGGCATTTTCCAAACACTTTTCTGAACCTTGGTTCAGGGAACAGTCAGCAATTTGTACACCTGTCAACTCGGTTCACTGAGCAGCACGGTACACATAGGTCTTGAAGAGGGACTTGCAAAGCAGACAGGATAGGGACCTGTGCAGATGAATGCAGGGAGGTCACAAATTAACATATCGGGAGCCACAGAGAAGGTGGCACTAAGATGGATCACGAAACATCTGACAAGCAAGCAGCAGAGCAGAAGTGACAAGAGACCTTGGAAAGCCTAGCAAGTGAAACTAAATGGAGAGGGTCACAGTTATGTATAGCTTTCAAGACTGACAAAAAGTATCCATCAGATACAATAACTGGATGAGAAGTTTACAGGGGATTTCTAAGAAAGGAATTTCATGGACAAGTAGGTTAGAAGAAGTGTTTTGGCTGGACCAATAGGAGTAATGAGTATGACTGAGAAGACAGATTTACTTAATATATATTAATCAGAACAGGTTAGCAGAGAAATGCCTGAACAAGAAAATACCCTGGAGTGATGGAGGAAATTTAGAATAACCTGCCAGGTGTGGTCGTGAGCCAAAGGAGATATTGAGGCTTCTGTAACACTCTGTTTGCTCTGAGAAGACATTTGTAAGGCATTTTACAGAAACAAGCCAATACGCAAGATCAAAAAGCAGAAGCTTAGCAGAGGACAGAGAGACACTTTTACAAATCATTTGCACAGAGATATGATAGCCTCAGCTATCATTGATTCAGCTATGAATTGAAGAAATTACCTGAAGATCAAAGAACAAAGGGGCCAAGAACAAAGCCTTCAGGAACAACCTCTTCCCTCCCAAAATCACTGGAGAAAGTAGCAACTGAAAATAGCAGCATCTCATCGAAGAGAAGTGTCAAGGACCAAACACTTGGCCATTCAAAACGAGCCTATTCTGATTTTTATTACAACACATTTAACCAGCAAAATTAGATACCTAGTACTGTCAATGGCAGCAGAACATACAACTACAGCTGTCCTTTCTGCCCTAAAAAATCCCCACAGCAAACATAGCATAAACAGCTGACCTCTAAACACTCAGAACACCCTTCCTCCTGGAGGCACTATGTAGCTTTATAATGTAGTGTCTCCCCTTTGCCTAGTTATACTATGTTATTACTAATCCCACTATTACTAATCCCATGTAGAGAGCACAACAGCAGCAGCTCAGAGGCTGATAAAAGGAGATAACACGTCCCCTCAAACACAGCATAATTTTCTCAGGGATTGAGCTTATTTATTAGGCATCCTTATGCTACTTGGGAGATGGCTACATCTGCTGTGTATTGCAGATCTGACTTCTGTGCTAAAGTGTGTCTATCGATTCTTGCAAGTTTTTACATTTAAATAAACATGGTTTAGAAGTGTTCTTCCATCTACTAATTATTGAGCAGACAACAGAGAACAATTCTAAACAAAGGCACGTTATCCTGTCCACACAGGATGGCAGTTGTCACCACCACTCCAGGTTTTCTACAGGCGAAGAATCATACTAATGCAAGGAATCATTCCAATTCCAGATATGCAAAATAGCCTCTTACAGGTCTTGTAAATTCCTACTGCCAAATACAAACATACACACTCTCCCTCTCTCAAAATACCAACACAAAAGTGTATTGGGAGTCTACATGCGCAAAAAATTGACAAGTTCCAAAGTTGCAATTGCATAGAAAAACAGGACATGATTAATTGCTGCATATTCTAAATTCCTTGGGGACACTGAAAAAAATCCAATGATATATATAGAAGAGCAAGGAATTCTACCTTGCTGGAGAGGAAGAAGCTCCCTACCAGCAAAAAATAAAGCTCACAGCCCATTTTAACAATCCCGCCAGAAATAAAGCACAAAGAATATTCTTTCCCTGTAATAAAAAAAAAAACAAACAAAAAAAAGTTGAAAGAAACACTGAAAGTACAGATACTTGAGAGAGTTCGTAGAGCAACCTGCCATGGGCAAGAAACAAGCGCCCATGTAAACAGAAAAGGCCAGTAAAAACATGTATATATTGACAGTACTTCCTGAAGAGGGAAAAATAGAGCTGGAGTATTAACCAAAATTATACCTTGAGTTAGCGGCCTGTTGCCACCCAGATCCCATCAACTGAGCAACAGAAGAAAAAGCTGGCTTGATACGAGATGCTGTTCTCATTTATGAAATGCTGATAGCGGTACCAAAGTTAATAAAAATGAGCTATGGATGAGATCCAATTTTGCTTATGTGGTACCCAAGCTGTGCCAGGTTCATTCCAATATACAGATGAAGATATTTCCTGTCTCCATCAGCACACAATCCGGAAACTGCATGTCTAATGTGGGCAGAAAACACATGAAACTATGCAGTTTCTCATTCACGTGTCATCCGAGATGCTCTAAGATAACTCACCAGGGTTCTAGAGGCTGCTTCAGAAGGACCTGGGTATCCTGTAGGTCCTGTGTCAGATTTGCTGACCCTGAGGCGTTGTCTCGAATACCCTACAGCATTTCAAAAGGTACTATACGCGTATCTGTGCTTATGCAGCAGAATTGTGCCCAGACTACTGATTAAACAGTGTGCACATGGTTTAAGACTAGCTTTCCAGAGCAGATTAAAACAAATTTGAGAGCAGCCCCTCTCCTTTTTCCTTCCAGCCAAAAGAAGTTGAGGGCCAAATTCCCCCTCCGGTAACAGCACCTAAGAAAGCCCAGGTGATAAGAAGGTTTCAGAGGTTACAACACAGACTCCCAGCTGAGACTGCACCCTCCACATCTTTGGATGCTGAAGCCAGTGTTAACTACAGCATCGCTCTTCAGGAAGTTTCTCAACTGAACTGGCTCAATCAGTGTTCAGCGAGGATGGCGGGGGTGTATTTCCTACTTTCAGTGTATGGAGCTGTTTCTGGGTAGGCTCTTTGTTTTGTTTGGTTTTCTTTTTCTTTTAAGCTAGAATCATCTTTAGAAGATGAGAAAAACACCAGAAGAGTAGGCAGGAATATTTAGCATTGCATTAGAGCAATGCCTTGGAGCGCACTCGCAAGCTCAGGGCCCTGCTGTGCAAGGTGCAGGAGGGACAACAAACGACACCACTTCCCTTCCAGGAATTCACTGGTTCCCAGCCAAGACAGGTCATAACCCACAAGGCAGACAGGACAAGCTGGAGACTAAACATGCAGAAGGGGTAAGAGGTATTGAGAGGAGGAGGAAACAATAAGGTGAACAGCATCTAACAAAAGAATAAAATAAATACCAAGAAGAAAAACTCATAGTAGTGAGCGCTCAAATCCATTTCTATTCTTATTCAAAGGATGACAAATATTCTCAAGGGAAATAACAGTTCCTGACACCACACCCACACATCATTATGCTAAAGCTTTACCATTTTCTGGCTGCTCAAAGTCATTCCAGCTTTAAAGAAACACAACCTGGAAAATTCAAAACACAAGTTGGAAGATTCACAGACCCAGCTAGTTCTCGTATTTCATAGTTATGTCACCCTAATTTCAAATGTCTTTCTCCACTGCTGTACGAGACACAGATACCACTCTAAATGAACGGACTATAAAGAACATTAAATGAAACAGAGTACCTAAACTGTAAATAGATATCGGATTCTTGCATTTTGTAGTACTGTTTTAAACTATAATATTGACGAATACAATAAAACTTTTTGTGGCTAAGGAACCATCTAATGTCAGTGGCACCCTTCGGCAGCAAGCCAGACAGGTTTCAACAGCTCAGCCCATAATCCTCCAAGCTTTACTTTATTTGCAATAAGCAGGCAGCAGCCACTTGTAGTACAAATTGACCCAGCAGCCCAGCCTATTTCACAGATGACAGGACACCAGAACTTTTCAGTATCGCGTCTCACATCAGTCTGCCAAAGCAGAGCTCTTCCAAAAGCAGTCAGTGACCGAAGACAACAAGACCCAAGTCTGTCCACAACATCTGAACTTCCCATGTATCAAATCCCGCTTTCCATACAAAAATCGAGCCCCGCCACCCTTAACTAGTGCCTCCCTTAAGTAGTCAATGAAAGTGTTGCGCCCTCTTTACACAGGGATGGGAGAGGAAAGAGAAAGAAGGTAGGCGAGAAAGCACCCATGGGAGGCATTCCTTGCCCTACCAAGAAGGGCACCCACTGCTTCCCAGTATGAGGCCAATGAGTCCTATGACAGAGAAGGGCTTCCTCAGTTCATCTCCACCAGCCACTCCACTAAATACAGCAGTCTAGTCTACAGAACCAAGTTACACAGTATTTGCTATTGTATTTCACCTAGATGCTGAATTTCCAATGAAAAGTATGTAAAAGGACAGCCTGGGGAGAATTCAGACTTGATATATTGGAAGCCATTGCTCAAAAAATTTCAAAATAGTTAACATAATCAGAGAGGTGTATAGCACCGGTTTCAGCATTGTTCCACATGCATAGATGAAGCAGATTAAGTGCTTGTCTCCAGTTCCATCTATTCTCTACAATCTGAAAGACAGAAGTAAATTTCCAGTCTAAAGAAACAAAAATACTCTTGCATCCCAAAGAGGATGGAGAGAAGTTAATGCAGCAAAACAGTATGAATTAACTTGGATTTTATACCCTGCAACTTGCATGTAAATAAAGCTAACTTTATTACGGCTCTTGTGTTAGCATACAGTCTCTGAATACTTCATCATGGATGAAAATGGAAACAACTTAAAAATCCCATGCACATGATAATAAGGCTTTGCAAAGTACCCAAAGAATACAGGTTCACAGATTTAAACTCCTTGTTGAAAAACTGGATATAAAGCTGGAACAACTTAGAATTAAGCATCAAGTTTTAAGGAGGAAAGAAAACCATCACTCTTGTTTGGGTTTTTTGTTTGGTTTTGGGTTGAGCTTTTTTTTTTTTTAAAGAAGTATTAGTGTCCAAAAGCAAAGGTTAAGTTCAGAGGAAGGAAAACTAGTTTTTAAAGGTAGAACTATACTAAAGAATCTGAATTCATATTAATACCGCTATTTCCTAATCTAAATTGCTCTACTATCTCTTTCTCCCCAAAATCATGCTGAGGTAGCCTGTTGAGGTCCAAAAGCAGAATTACAGTAACAGTAATTACAGCAGTAATTACACTTTGGATAGGACAGAATTTCCTTGCATTCCCTCTACTGCTAGGCAGAGTTCCTTCTCAGATGGGTCAGTTTTGCTCCACTGAGTCACAAAATAAAGTTTCCCATTTTACTTCACATTAAAAATAAGAGTAAAACCTGCAGAAAAAAATTCAAAACTAGTTCCTGGAGTGTTTCCCACTCTTGCCACATGCCTTTTTTCAGCAATTAACTATAATCAAAGAGTATTCCTTCAAAAAAATTCAGAAGTTTAGGTATGTGGGTTTTGGGTTTTTTTTTTCATTCACACAGGCAGAGTCCAAGATAAACATACAGTATCTACCCTAAATGCAAGATACTGGGGTGGGGGTGGGGTGTTTTTCCCCTACATTCTTACTTCCCATGCACATACTGCTTATTATATCAACTTAAAAATTTGTGCATGTGCTATCAGTAACTTGGAGAGCAGAAAGACATTTCTAGCTCCACATTGAACAACTACTTATATAGCTAAATGGGAAGGTCAGATTTTTCAAACACACTCCACCTCACTTGAAAATAATCATTTTTACTCTGGGAAAGCTACCCAAAGTTGTAATCAGATTCCCTGCTGAGCTAATATATTCCAGGTGGAAGCCCATACTACCAAAGTTCATGCTTAGTGCTACGGGTGTACGTGTGCTAGCTACATTAGAGCACATTGTGAATGCCTGCATACACTGCGATCCAGTTTTCAAGTGCAGCATAACCACAGCCTCTTTAAGTAGCTGCAGGATTCTCAGCACATTTGCAGAACAGTCCCTGAATACTTCAGAAAGCATCTGTATTAACATTGCGATGCTTTTGTGTTTTTGGAACTAACACAGTTTTTGATTCCATCTTAAGTTTCAACTCAAAAACTGAAAGAAAGTGACGTATTGATTTAAAAGTGAGAAATGTGTTGCTGCTGGCACTTATCTGGAATCTCTGCTCGATGCTGGCTTTAGCCAACGCCAACCGAGATTCCAGATGGGCTGCTGAGTGTTTTTGGTTTTTAAAAAACATGGCAGCCAATGCACCCATCTGGCTGCATATAGAAGTGATGTAGGAAAAGAGATCAAGCTCTACCCCTGTAATTGAGATTGATAAATCAGGCGCTAAAATTGTGCACAGCACGGAAGAAATATAAAAGTATATACAGAGAGAAGAGCAAGCACAATTTATCTGCATCATTAGAGTAAGCGTTACCATTGAATGACTGCCACCATGTTCCTCACACACACACAAAAAGAAACTTCAGACTGCTGAATCACTGTTCTTATGTGAATGAGTTTTTAAAACGTTTGTACTGGTATTTTAATATAGTTTACAGCAAAGATAAGAAGCTTAGATGTGCAAAGTTCCTACATAAACACAAAGAGCAAAGCAGCAGACAGTACAGGTTCCTGAATTTACGCTCCAAGGGAAATCAGAGGTCAAATGATCTTTGCACCTCGCATTATTTTCAACAGCGTTAATATAAAATTTTATTTTTTTCAGCCAGCTTACGTTTACTTGCAGCAACAAGCAATTCCAAAAAGAGCACAACAGTAGAAAGCCCAGCAGGTCTAGCCAAGAGTACATTAACTCAACGGCACAACAGATGAAACCAAAGACCTCAAACTATTTAGCTTTGTATCCACAGCAGTAATTCTCAAGTGTGGCCAGATACTTCACATGTGGCCACCACAAAAAAAGCATTGAACATATTTTGTCATTAATACAGTCTCTGTGTACCCTCTATTGCCACGTATTGGAAAACTCTTTTTAGGTTCCCTGAAGGTAAGGAAGGTGAGGTGTCAAGGAGACAGCAGATCAACATCCACTTGCAGTATGTTTAACAAGGCCACCAGCAGAGTAAAGATGCTCACTAAAAAAGTCTCTTCCTGAAGATGACTCTGTCATGACTGAACCCAGATTTTTCTTTTACCCCCCCGAACAGTTTCACCAGGAAGTGCAGAGCAACAACAACAAAAAAAACCCAACAAACAAACCCCCAAAACCCCATGCCAGTAAACGTCCCTGGTCTTTGACCTTCAGTTTTGACAATACGTCATAGTCTGAGGGAGGTGAAGTTAAGCCTGTCATTCAGTTTAACAGGAAAATGTCTCTTCTCAGTTGCAAATTACCAGACCTGTTATTTTTCAAAGAACTGTGTTAAAAAACCCCAAGGTTTTGTTATTTTTATTTGGTTAAAATCAACAGGCACAAGTCTAACTCTATTCTCACTCAATGCTGATTTAACTTTCTTCAACTTCAGTAGAGTAACTTCTATTTTACAGTGTGTGCTGGTTTTGGCTGGGGTAGAGTTCATTTTCTTCACAGTAGCTAGTATGGCGCTAGGTTTTGGATTTGTGCTGAAAACAGTGTTGATAACACAGGGATGTTTTTGTTACTGCTGAGCAGTGCTGACACAGAGTCAAGGCCTTTGCTGCCTCTCACCCCACCCCACCAGCGAGCAGGCTGGGGGGGCACAAGGAGTTGGGAGGGGACACA
>NW_008795909.1:7005047-7008340 GCF_000699145.1 Aptenodytes forsteri
TGTGTGCGCAGCTTTTGCTTTACCTATTAAACTGTCTTTATCTCAACCCACGAGTTTTCTCACTTTTACCCTTCCAATTCTCTCCCCCATCCCACTGGGGGGGAGTGAGCGAGCAGCTGTGTGGCGCTTAGTTGCCAGCTGGGGTTAAACCACGACACAGTGGCATAAGCAAGAGGCAAGCGAGAACGACAAAACTCTGGAGGAACACTGATTAAGTGTACTCTTGGAGAGGTCTCTATGGGTCCGAGTTCACCGTCAAGGCATATGACCACCAGAGTGTCACACTCCTTCAGCTGCTGTGCAGCACAATTGCCGAGTGACAGTTTAAATTACGTGGAGTTTGCTTGCTCTTCTCCTTTCCTTGAACAGTTCATTGCAACATTGATAGGAGGAAAAAAATATCATAGCAACCAAGACACAGAAGGAGAAAGCCCAGGCATATTGAAATCAGTGGGAGTTCTGCCATCCAGTTTGCTGGAGCCAGGATTTCATGCATTGTCTCATTCTATTAATATTAAAGAAATAATGAGTACAGATTTACCCAAAAGGACATCTCATTCAAACTCTTAGATCATGGGCATCTTCTAAACAGCCAGCCAGATGTTCCCAGAAGCACATGTCCTTTGCATCCTAAAGAACAAAACCATTTTATGCAGCACCCACCGAAGCATTAACATAGAAAGGTTCTGGCCATACTTTTACCAAGAATCGTATGGTTTTGTCTCACTAAAATGGCAGCTGGCTCTGAGGCTGCATGTGCAGCAATACAGGGGAGATTCATGTCTATCAGTAGAGACTATTCTCTTTTCTTTACAGCTTTTTAACAAAGCACCAAGAAACAAATGAAATTCTGGATTCATTGAAGGCAATAACAAAAACTCCTTTTTATATTATATTTTCCATCTAATAAACACTTTATGACTAAAAGTAATATATTACTTTCCTAGAACCATTAAAATTAGAAGCTAGACAGATACTTGAGTGATACGTAAAAGTAACAGTATGATCAATCCTAGCTGGGAATTCTGCTTTATAATTCAGGGTCTTTTGTTTGCTATTTCATCTCTACCTGAAACAGTACACCGATTACCAGGGCTGACCCTGCCCCAGCTGCACCTGCCTCATCCTAGAGTTCAGTAAGGCACTAGGGGACTATGGCCTATCATATTTGTCGGACACAGAGCTTTTTCTTCCTTTTTTTCCTTTTAAATAGTATTGCTTGTTAACTAGGATTGAGATCACTAAATATAGGCTGGGGGGGGGTTAAAAGAGACAACTGTTGCTGTATATAAACAGTGAATGACTTGTTGAGTCTACTGTCATTCTGACAACTGAAAACATCCTGCTTAGTTCGGACTGTCAGACCCAGAACTGTATCAGTAGCAGTATTTAAGTCGCATTAGCAGCCTTCTCAGTGCTCCTCCAGACAAAGAGATGACATTGGAACCCACTGTACTCAGCCAGTTAATTTTTTCTTCAATGTTAATAACATTTTAATAAACTTTACCTTCAGCTAGGTCAGGGCACTAACAATCTCTTGTAGGTAGATATTATTTCCAGGAATTTCAGCAGACCTTTGTAAAACATACTTCAGTATCAATATTTATCCAAGATGAAAATGGAATCAACCTGGCATCTCTGTGCCTTCTCCACTTTGAGGTCACAAATGGATACATAAAGATGTGGGATTTTTTTTAATTGATTTTCAAGTTCAAATAAGCCTTAGCTGCTCCTTTGTAAAGCCACAAGACAATGAACAGCAGTTCAAAGGTGAACTAGTAATTTTAAATGAAGCCAGTCCAGAAATAACAGACTTCTGTCCCAAATAATTCCTTTCACTGTGAGAGTATAGTACTGTATATATAACATAACTAAGGGTTTCTGCCCCACAGAGATCACTCAAGGAATCTCTGCTAGCACTAGAAACTCATTGCAGCGGCTGCAAACAGCTTAGCTGGTTCTACGTAAAACAAACCAAGAAAAAAAAATGCGATAAGGTACAATAATTATACTTGTCACCCTGCCACACGTATGGCAGGAGGAGGTCAGGGACCTCATGAAGGAAGAAATACTTTGCTCACTATCTTCTGTAATTGCTTCATATCACTCAGAATACTACACTCACATGGGTGATACTGGTAGGATCTTGAAAGTCGAAGAACTAAAAAAAGCACAAAATAGTGGAGGCAAATAAACCTACGTAGGCTTAGATATCATGAATGCACAGGGCAGAGTCTGACTCAATTTTGAGAATTTGGATTTGGAAGTTCTGGGCTTTCCTTGGAAGAGACCAGTTTTCACCTGATCTGAATGTATAAGCTTTTATACGCGCATGCATAAGTGCATGAAGTGTTGTTTTTAAGTATATTAATAATGTTTATTTCTAGGGCTCAGACACAGGAGCATTGATTTCATTTTCATTACACAGCACTGCCACCAAAACCTAAAGTTAAATATTGTATCAGAGAAGAAAAACATGTTTTCCACAATATCCTGCAGACTTCAGACATATTTATGTACATGGAAGATGATCAAATTTATTAGCAGTTGGTGGACTACTCAGGCTTTCATAAAATATCTATGAATTATGGTGCAAAGAAACAGTAAAGTCAACTCCTCAAATACCCATTTCTTAACTGTTAATTGTCTAGCAGAAACCTGAATTATTGTCAGCAGCATGCTGAGGAACAGCTGGGCCCTTGGGCTGTTCTTAGTTACTCTTCCTCAGTTGTATTGGGTTTGCATGGCAAGGTTTTGGTAGTGGGGGGGGCTACAGAAGTGGTTTCTGTGAGAAGCTGCTAGAATGGGCTCGGCCTTGGACAGCAGCGGGGTCCGTCTTGGAGCCGGTGGCATTGGCTCTATCGAGCCCATCAGTGACGGTGGTAGCGCCTCTGGGATAACGTATTTAAGAAGGGGCGGGGGAAAACTGCACAAGAGCAATTGCAGCCAGAGAGAGGAGTGAGAATATGTGAGAGAAACAATGCTGCAGACACCAAGGTCAGTGAAGGAGGGGGAGGAAGAGGTGCTCCAGGTGCCAGAGCAGAGATTCCCCTGCAGCCCCTGGTGAAGACCATGGTGAGGCAGGCTGTCCCCCTGCAGCCCATGGAGGTTAACGGTGGAGCAGATATTCACCTGCAGCCCGTGGAGGACCTCACACCAGAGCAGGTGGATGCCCAAAGGAGGCTGTGACCCTGTGGGAAGCCCAGGCTGGAGCAGGCTCCTGGCAGGACCTGTGGAGAGAGGAGCCCACACTGGAGCAGGTTTGCTGGCAGGACTTGTGACCCCAGGGGGGA
>NW_008795909.1:7008423-7029861 GCF_000699145.1 Aptenodytes forsteri
CTGACCACAACCCCCATTCCCTGTCCCCCTGCGCCGCTGGGGTGGAGGAGGCAGAGAAAATCGGGAGTAAAGTTAAGCCTGGAAAGAAGGGAGGGGTGGGGGAAGGTGTTTTTAAGCTTTGGGTTTATTTCTCATTACCCTACTCTGATTTGGTTGGTCATAAATTAAACTAATTTCCCCAAGGCAAGCCTGTTTTGCCTGTGATGGTAATTGGGGAGTGATCTCTCCCTGTCCTTACCTGGACCCACCAGCCTTTTGTTCTATTTTCTCTCCCCTCTCCAGCTGAGGAGGGGAGTGATAGAGCGGTTTTGGTGGGCGCCTGGCATCCAGCCAGGGTCAACCCACCACATCTCCAGTATTCACACTCCCAGTTGCTAAATCCTGGTTTAACATCCAGAGGGCATTAAACGCAGACTCCTCCACACCAGCACTATCACAACAATCCACTTCCATTGCCTTTGTCCCAGTGCTGGCATGGTACAGATATTGTTTGAGTGGGGAAAGAAAAATTCAAGTGGGATGGGATTTTGCTCAGTTCCCAGGTAGCTCTCTTTGCTATGGAAATAAAGCAATTGTTTGAATTCACTACAGTGTTTTTATCGGGGAATAACAATACTAAAGATAAAAGATATTAAGTAATTAGTAGCCAACAGAAATTGTTCTAAATACGTGCATGGTTTATTTTATCCCGCTCACGCAGAAGGCTAACTCTGGTAAAGCAGTTTCTGTCAGCTCAGGTGCTAAAGGTGCACCCCTCTGCTACTGGCAGAAGAGCTGCCATTCAGCTACTGAATAACAAGCCTCTGTGAAAAACAAGGGCTTTGTACTCCAGGTGCTCCACAACAGCACTCTCCATTCTGGTGCACTGATTGAGAGACTCCTCTGCCTGGCCTTTCACTGCCAGACAATCCCAACACAATCCCCAAAAGGCATCTGTGGAAAACATACAGCCTCCCTTGGGGTAAGCTGAGAAAGGTCCTTACACAAGGGCAGCAAGCACAGAACTGACAAACTGCACAATGAGAGAAACTGAATGAACAGCGTGAGCTCGATTTAACAATGCTTTTACAAATCGAAGGCTGAAGAGCCAGAGGCAAAAAAGGCACATATTAGATGACTGGGTCAAAGCTAGCCTGATAGCGGGCAATTTCACTGTAAGAAGAAAAAGAAATAAGGAGAAGTGTTTTGGAGGTAAGATTTAGTAACATCTAGTTCCTGCACTTAAAAAGAACAAAATCTATCTGAAATGTGTAAGCACATAAAATTTGTCCACCAGACATATAGAAAAGAAAAGACTTAACACACATCAGGTCCTTTATGTGATTCATCTTCAGCTGAGGCTACTGAAGTCATCTATCAAACCATTCATCCACGATTGTCAGGACACTCCCATATGAAGGGGACTTACTGACATATTAAATACAGTTAGAAGCCAGATATGAACCATCAGTTTTGCAGCACAGCTTTTGCTCACAGAAGAGAGTTTATTCATGCGCGCACACACATACACAAAAACCTGAACAATTAGAGCTACCGACATCACTTATAAATTCTGCTATTCATCATCCCAAATGTTACATTTGGGAGCTGGGGGAGGAAGGAACCTACAACCAATCAAATTTAATCATAACATCTGCGAAGAACTCCCAGCCTTCAATTTCATTCCAACAAGAAGTAACCTTTAAGAAGAACACACAAAAAAAGCTACACTCTGTTCAACAAAACCCACTTGAAATATTTAATGTCAAGGCACTGATAAATTTAAGAGAAAATGTTGGGATGTTTCAGTATCTGCATAAAGCAGTTGGAACAAGTTGCAGATTTACAGTGTCTCGCCAGAGCTGGGGGATGTAGCATTAAGGATAAAGAGGCTCAATTCAATGTGCTGCTTTGATTTGTATTAATTCCTTTTGATTTTAAAGATTCTGTGCCCATCTAATACCTGTCAGTACACTAACCGGCTAACTCACCGGGGAGACGCTACAAGCTGGGAGGATGTCATGGTGGGGACAGTTATCCTCAACCTACATAAAGCTTGGGAAACCTGTCAATAATCCAGCCCAGATACAGGTTGGGTGCTATCAAGTAAATCAATGAAGGGGCAGAAAGAAATGAGTACAACAGAAGTACAGAACAATGATTACCCAGGTGGCTATGACCCCTGGCTGCACCAGTCTTGCACTGAGGTTTATCACAGGCTTCCCCCCCCGCCTCGTAGCTAGAGGAAAAAAAAAAGAAAAAAAAAATTCTGCACTTTGGATTGTTCATGGAGAAAAGGGGAGGAAATGGGTTTAAAATTACAGAGGAAGGAAAGGTCTGCAGACTGAGAAGAACATTTTTTCCCCCTTCCAAAAAACACACAAAGCTGAAAGTAGCTGAAAGTTCAAAAGTTTCATAACAGCTTGAACCCCACAAGCTTCCTTGCACCCCACTGGAAAGGGACATTCCTTTAACTGAAGCCTTTAGCAGCAAAGCACCTCCATAAATTAGTCGAATTTCCACTAGGAATATATCAGGATACACTGAAAATGTGGATTAAGACATCAACAAGAAAATCCAATACAATAACTTTGAAGGCAACACATAGTCTCATCTTCAGTTAGTTCAAAGCAGATGAGGTCTCCTGCGGCCACCATTAGGTTCAAGGTCAAACACCTTCAACCCAGGCACATGCAAATGTAACGCCACCAGCATTTGGAGGACGGTGGAGAACACCTAATGAAGCTAATCCAGATTCATCTCCAAAAGATTTCACGGTTTTTTCTTCCCCATCATCACCACATTACATTTCCAGTTTAATTTTGTTTCAACAATATGCTTCACAGACTAAAATATTACACTTAACATTTGACACTAATGTGTTCTAACAAAGTTGACGCATTAAAAGGATTACACATTTACAGATTACTGAGCAGGTTCTTCCTGGATGTCTTCAAAAAAAATCCTGCAAATATTCTGGCTCTAGGCTCTCCCGGTTACACCCAGCATTCATCTTGATAGGTTAGTGTAATCGGTTTGCATGCCACAGAATGATCTGAAGCAAGCAATTGGGCTGCTTTTACTAGAGCCAAGCAGAGTTATAGAACCTGAACAAATTAAAAAGGAGGTTAAACATCAGCTAATTCTACTCGCAACACATCGCTGTTTATTCTGGTGCTTTGTCAATTTAGTAATCCAGCAAGACCATATATATGACTTATCTTGTATGTGCAAGCAAGAGATTATTAGGAGGGAAAGGAATTTAAATTGTCTGTAATAACAAACCTTGAACATTCAGAAGGAAGAGAGAAAGGAAGAAAAGAGAAAGCTACCAGATAAATTGGGGTTGCAAAACTGAAATAAAGGTTTCATGTTTGCTTAGTTTATTTTTAAGCAGTAGAAATTCACATGTTCTGAAGCCGATTTATTTCCACAGATTTAAGTATTGAAAATGCAATGAAAGAAAAGCCATGCAGTAGAAGGGGGCCTGCATGTATGCCTCACAAGCTGCTGACTGAAGGGTCTCAGAGGTAAGGACGGGACTGCAATTCTGATCTAGGTTAATATATTAACAATTGTCCTGAGGGCTTTCTGCATTTCTATACTTGCCATTTCAAACTTTTAGTGTTAATTTGAACTTCTACTTGCTTGGGAGAAAACACGAATTTTGAAATAAGTCTTTAATCACATCAGGATACAACCACATGTTCCACCAAGAAATAAGTGTTTCTTTCAAACCTGATACGAGGCGGGGGGAAGTATTGTTTTGTGTTAGTAACCCATCTGAGAAAGAATTATGAAATAGTTAAACTCATACACACCCTTCCTGCCTCTCTGGGAAAGGAAAAGGGCATTTATTTATATATTCCATTCAGAAAGCTATATTTGAAAGCTATTTTTAAGGCTGCAGATTGAAATGTTCAAGTGGCAACATTAAAGCAATTTGGACAAAAGAGACTTTTTAGCCTGCTGTATTTGCATGACACTATGGTCTTTAGAGGAATTATCAAATGATCTATTTTCAAAAGATTCATGCCACAATCAATGCACAAGTGGAATGGGAGCACTGAAGGATACACCACCACACCCTAAACTACCTACGAGTTTTATACCTGTAGAAACAAAATGTTCTAGCAGAGCACTCCAATGCTGTTTCAAGTTGCGCTGCATTTTAGAAAGCTCATTCTTGACAGACCTCACGTTTCTGCTTCTTTTCAATTAGTTTTATGACCTTATCAGTTGAATTTTGACATACTTACACATTGCTTGAGAAGAAATTTCTAGAGGTGCTATCAGGAGGAATGAAGGAGGAACTTAAATCCTCAGTGTTTGATGAGAATGTCATCAATAGGAAAACGATTCCTTTGTACAATCTGATGCAGTGAACTGCTCTCTTCAAACACTGAATATTTCCTTCAATGGCATATCGAGTGATCTTGGCAGATCCAATGATCCTGAGTAACCAAGTGATTTTCTTTTGGTTCTAAAACATGCAACAAGTTACGATTTGACAACTTATGAGCCCTTGGCATTACCTTCAGTTCACAAAAACACCCCAAATTCTACTTTCCTTCCCTCATTCATTCTACCACTAGCCTTTTACGGCATCCTTCAATTTTCAGCATACTGCATCAACCAAATTAAAAGAAGTGTTCAGAACTCAAACTGCTAATCACCTGCTTGTACTATTGATCAGCAGCTTTTACAACCTACTACAGCTGAATGAGGAACAACCAGAGAAATTTAACAGCACGCTACATTTAGACTTTTGAAAGCAGACATCCTCCCACGCCTTTCCAGTAGTTAATTCCCCCACTGTTTTAGCACAGCAGTTTGCACAGCTGTGCAATGCACCAAATAGAAACAGATCCATCTGGAAAAGGATGCATTTCTAGAGGTTTTGGTGTTTCCTCCCAAAATCTGATCACTGCCCTGACATGGAGAATACTTGCGCCAACACAGCATGGAAGACTCCACACAGAGCTAAGAGTGAATAGACAGCACAAGTCAGAGCAGCAAAGCCTCCAGCAAAAACTGCACAGAACTACAGGCTGAGAGCCACTGAAGAAAGACCATCCATCCACTCCTCTCCTTCAAGCCACAAAATAATAAATTTGCAGTAATAACTACTGGAGTTTGTGTTGCTCAGATACAGGGTAATCAACTTCAAGACTCCTGGACAGTCAACATCTATGGGGTTTTGTTTGGTTGGTTTTAATTGTTTTGTTTCCTAATAGTCCTAAGAAGGCATAAGCAGAGGACTTAATGGCCACATTATTTTCCTCTCATGGACTGCTGTTACCTGTCACTGGTTCAAGAACAGAAAGCTTTCAAGTTTGCAGTGTTCACCCACTACTTCCAGAATGAAAACAGTTAAAAAAACAACCCCCACAAAAGAAACTGTGGGTAGGAAAGAGAGGACAAACACCCTTGCTTAAATACATTCCCATGAAGTACAAAAGAGTCCTTCCTATCATTTCCTCTCACCTCCAAAGCAGCATTTAAAAAAAAAAAGAACCCACTAAGAAGCTTACATGTTCAGGGAAAAAAAGATGCAAAAAAGTTTGCATTTCTTAAAACATACACTCTCTTTTTCTATAGTCTCAAAAAGCAGCCAATATATTTTTACTCAAATTCTCAGCAATGTTATTCTGCACTAAGGACAGATTTGTCAAATTGGTACCCAAAAGAAGATATAATGCCCTAGGAGGGGCCATTTAGAACGAAACTATTTACAGAGCCTCAACTGCAGTAGTCGCATTGTACCTGGGCTATCATGTATTTGAAAGCAAACAGTTTATCAATAAGGAACAGACTACATGCATTTGTTTCCCTGAACTCATTACCCTACCAAAACCTGCAAAAGAATGCTTGTGAGATACAGATAACAAAACATGAAAATCACAACAAAATTCAACCATCTAATAAAAAATAAAATTAAAAAAAACCCAAAAAACCACTTCATGTATCTCATCACTCCCTCCCTCCAATAATGACAAAAAAAAAAAGTTGTTTTACATATATTCAGCAGGTAGGACACCACCATGTAATATCAACATAAAACTAACCGGTGACCTGCCAACAACAGGCAGACAGTGATTTCACATACCATTAAATAATTAAAGATAAGTGTCCAAAGGATTCTTGTAACCACACAGTTTGACAGGTTTCAGGAAGCAGAACTCAATATTTCACTGCATATTCAAAAAAGAGCTCATGTGTGTTTTACAAGGTCTCTGCACTCCTGTGAACCTTGTCCATTATAAATACAGGCTTTAGATATATTCTCACTTTGAGATAACTTACACAGTTGACTATTTGCAGGGCAAACGAATGCAATCAAACACTAAAGCTTCAAGGAGATTAGAGAGCTGCCAAGGTCTGAACTATATCAACAGCTTGAAGTCAGCTCATTCAATAAAGCTTTGACAGTATTACACTGGCAAAACAAACAAACTGATGGTATTCGCATCGGACATAGCTTCCTGCTGCACTAGCTCTTTCTACTCATGTAAGTGGAAAAAAGCATCTGTTAATTGCCATTTCTAGAGAAAGAACGTGATCCTACTACCACAGGAATACTACAACAGCATGCTGTTGGGCCAGCACCCAAACTCAGCTACAAACCAGTGGGGATAGACGGACTAAGCGTTTTTTGCTCTATTTCAAGACCGAATTTGCCCAATTTTAGCTATTGCTCCCCTTCTGCCCCAGCCTCTTTTTCAAGTTAAGCTGTCAACACGGAACTAAATCAAATGTCTTACAGAAATCAAGGTATATCATATTATTGTGTTTCAGTCAAACTTGAAGCTCCATTGCAGAAAGCCTGACTGGTTCCCATAGAACATAAAACAGTGATGGTCAGCATGAATTACATCACTGTCTTTTATTCACGATATTCATTGCATCCCACATCCGCTTTTCCTTATTTTGCCTGGAATGGATCTCAGGCCAACACACTGTCCCTGGTTCATCCATATTTTAGCCACCTGAAAATAATGGTTGTTCTCTAATCCCCTCATGCTTCTCAGTGTCCTAAAACGCACTAGAAGTCTTCAATATTTTGGGGGTGTAAACTGCTATCTAAAAATGTTTATCTTTAATAGTGATTGTTTAACATTCTCTTTACTTATTGGAGAAAAGTTATGATACTATTCTTGCAATATGGGAACACAACATCTGGTTTCCCTCTTACTACAAAACAGACATTCATTTAGTATGATATAGACGAGCGGATATTGGCAAATTTACCATCCTCGTTCATAACATTTCATATCTGGTTTGTCTCACTTCATTCAAAATATTTCTTCTCATTAAACATAAATCAGTTGACCAATAATTCTTCATTGACACGTACCTTCCTTTATCAGCTGCTTTTACTGCTACTGCCTTGTTTACATTTTCTTCCTGTAAGTTTCCCTTTTGTTACTTATACTTTCTAGTCCCTCTAACCAGGACTGTTATTTTGAAAACATACGTTATTGTTTCTCTGAAAAGAAGGTTTGGTTTTGAAGGGAGTATAACAAAGCATTTTAAATGGTTTCCAACTATTTCTGTTTACATTTATTTTCTTCTCAATCAGTAAATTTTTCACAGCTCTTTTTAAGTATAGAAAGAGCAACCCTTCCAAAGCCTTTGCATATTACTATATGCATGTGTGTATACAAACACACGCTCAACGTCTCTAACTTGGGTTAACATTTTATTTGCACATAAACTTACTGACTTCAAGCTCACGAGACTTGAAATTCATATACAGAACTGGAGGTGTTCTTACTTAATTTCTTTTGAAAGATCTCCTATATCCCTATATCATTTGCAAATGGCTGGAAAATCTGCATTCTACCTCCTTCTACAGCTTTCACAGATCCTGTCTCCCTAGTTTTTGTGCTCAAGCACTAAAAAAAAGAAACTAGACATTAGAGCACCTCAGCTGTTCTCGAAGGATCAATCACACAAGGATCAATATATAGCATTCAGTGTTTAGAAAATGCTGCATTTCCAAGCAAACCTAAATCACCTAAGTTCAGTTCTGGTTCAATATCTCTTAGCTTATTATTTCTATATGTAAGAATCGGCTTACTAGAGTGCTGCAGATTTATGCGTTGATGACAAACAAACTTATTTTCAGAACTATTAGAAGAAAACTGCAGGCAGCAATAGCAAAGTTGGGAGCTGGTGAAGCTTTGGCCCCATAGAACATAAAAGCAATACACTGGAAAGCCGTATTTGCCACGACCTATAACAAGTCACTTTACTTACGGTGTAGAGAACACTTTCATACTTGGGAGAAGGCAAAATCTCCATTTCTATAATTCATTAGTAAGCAATTTCCATAGTTCATTAGTAAGCAAAAGGAACACAAACCGACACCTGGAAAAATTGTTCTGTGCTTAGTAATAAACTTCTGTTCCTTTCCAGGGTTAAGGCAAATATACACAGTACGTACACTTCAGATTTGCATTTCATGAATTTAACACTAGTGTGGCAGAACAAAAAGAGAATAGCTTTATTCGTCCATGGAAGATAATATACTAAGTTCTAGCCTTCAATAGAAAAACCTATCACTTCTCTATCAGATTTTGGACATTTTAAGCACTTGGGAACTCACAAAATTGTCATTCTTTCCTCTGGAAACTACAGAGCCTAGCAAAACACATAACCTACTTAGTACATCATACTTTTTATAAAAAAAACTTTCATTCAGGGCTCTCTGAGCAATTGCCAGGACAACAAGATTAAGCCTTTGAGCGTTCCTGTGAAGGACAGAAGGGCTGGAAACAGATCTTGAGGTAATAATAGTGCCAGGCGTGACTATTAGACCACCTCCTATGGTCCACACATCCATAAGAAATTGAAAACAAAAACTGAAAAAACTGTTTATAAAAATCCTCCATGTTTATTTCTTAAAAACTTCCCTTCTCCATATAACTATTTTAGTGTGTATGGGTTCATGGAAACCCACGGTTCAATTAAGTGGTATTTCAGCAGCAGAGAACACCAAGAATGTCCCCTCATACTCTCCATATAGCGCCAGACACTCAGTACAGTTCATACCTGAACATCAAAAGCAAACCATCTGCCAGTTTCTTAAGTAGTGAATACAGGCACAACTCCACCGACTTCAGCAGAAATGCGCTTATTTTGGCTGATGGTAAATTTGATCAAGGGTCTGTGTGCTGGCTCTGTATTCAAACAGCTGCTTGTTTTAGGCCTATCACCACGTTCACCTAGCAGTTGTGAAGTCAGTTGCCCTCCACTGTAAAAAGAACATATACAGGCACATTTCTACCTTTCTTCCATTGAAAAGCACCCAAGCCAACAGAATCATCACTGGTAACAACACACCGAGCGATCCTATCACTTTGAGGAAGTGAGTCATAGCATATTGTGGTTTTAAAACTGCTCATCTATACCAGCTGAACCAGACAGTTTTTCTTCTACCATTTCCTACCGGTATTAATTATTATTTTAACATTTTAATAATAAATTCTCATCTCCCCTTCACTTAGAAATAATATTTCTGCTTTTAATGCTCCTCTGAATCCTTAATCTTGTCTTCAAGAACATAATCTCTTCCATTAAAATGATGTGTGTGTACATACACACAAATAGTCATTCAATCATTCATTATAGTTTTAAGCTTACTGTTCTAGAGATACTCTGGAAAGGCTCTTTCCATAGCTGAAATTTTCAGGTAAAGCAGTTTCTTGACAGCACGATACAACATGATCCATTTGATGAAGCGGCCAAAAAGCTGAAGTCATTTACTTCCATAACACTGGTTAACATTGGAAGTCTACTGAGATCAATTTTAATCTGCCATTTATTACTACTTCAAGAACTCTACATGCCTTCAAGAGAATCCACAGTAAACCCTTGCCCTTTTTATCTCCTTCATACCTGAGATCACAAAACTAATATAAGTCACAAGCTTTAAGAAGATATTGCTTTCCTGTTGACTCAGATTGCTTCCAAGCAGCTTTGCACACAAAGGTATCACTGCGTTACATCACACGGACCTTTTAAACTTTCAGTAAGAGGCAGCAATAATGCACACAAAACAGCTGGAGAACAGGTTTCATTTCAGCAAGACGTTTTGGCGATTCTCTTTACAGGAAAACTGTTGTCTTCCTGTTAATGGTTTGCTGCCATAAATGTTTCATGAGCATAATGTTTTATGAGGGTGCTAAGTAAGGAAAAGATGAAAAATACTTGCTACTTCCAGTAAAACAACTGAACCCTGAGCCATTGGATAAAAGTATTCAGAACAAATGTCTGCACATACATAGATACACTATAAAAAAATACTTTCACTGATCAACCAGAACATTACTGGGTTACACTTGACAGTTCCATCTTATTAATACGGTATCACCAAAACACTTCATAATGGAGCTGCAGCAGTGCGAACCTCTACTGAATTGCAGGAGACAGAAGACAACCCACCTCAGAACAAAACAGATTTCACAAGAGTTCTATCTGAGCAAATTTGGTTGCAATGGCACATCAATTTTCTTCCTTTTGCAGTGTGTGAAAGGGTGTTTGAGGTGTACATGCAGCAAATTATTAGAGCAACAAATATTTATCTTGCCAAGAGAGAAGGGAAACACCAAGCAATACAATCACCTACACGGCTTCAGAAAGAATTTACTTACAGTTTTTGTAAAAAAATTTAAAAGAACAATAATCTACTTGTTTAGTGAGAAGCTTCTCACTTTCACCATTCTGGCTCCAATTCAATAACACACTTAAAGAATTCAAGAGTTAAGTTCATGTTTAAGTATGTTCCTGAGTTAAAGCCAGGACGTGAAAATGGGCTGTTGAGCCAATGTAGAAGGAACACAGCATTAAACCAAAGGTACTGACGGTTGCAACATAAACACACCTAGCTGGGCATGCACAGAGTACGAAACTTAGTATCATGAAGTATGAGTCTCTCCTACATTAGCTAAGAGCTCCTGCTCCAACAGTCAACAACATCATGGTTCCATTTCCATCTACCTTTATTTGGCTGTGCCTTAAATACAAAGTCAACACGTCACACAGGCTATCTGTAGGCTTGTGTTATCTACGAGCTCTCATGGGTTCCATCAATGCCTGCGACTACGCTGCTCCTGGAGAGACACCGACAAACCCTGCGTCAGCTAAGCTTTACAACTGCTGGCATCTGACCCTTCACAACACTCACTGCACTGGGGTAAAACTGCAAAATAACTTTTTAGGGGTCCACCTCCCCCCAAGATTATGTTCGTTAAAAGTGCAAATTACATCACAGTCCAGATAATTCACGTTTATGAAGCAGTGGTCTAGAACTACTATACAATAAGAAGATATTGGCTTGTTTAGAAGCCAGTCCTAAATAGACAAAAAATAAGATTAAATCTCTCACAGAAAATATACTCCATTAGAACCAATGCAAGAGATTAAAAAGGTACAATAGTATTTGTAAAGTAACCATTGGCAAATGTAGTTTTACTTCGACATTTGAAAATTCAGAGGGGAAATGTTTAGCAATTTCATAGTCAAAACAAAATTCTTTGATTCTTTCAGCACTTATCCTTTAAGCACTCTTACAAGGACAGACCCAGTACAGGTTTCCTGGATTTAAAGGTGACTATTAAAGAGTGACAGACACATCTTGGTATTTGCAGCTTTTTCTTCATCATTGTGCAAAACAGACCAAAACAATGGACCAGGAGAGGAAACTGCCATCCTTCACGAAGGAAGGAGACACAGGAAAGCACCGTCCCTTAATGCTGTTTATAGTGCTGCAGCACCCGAAAGCTCTGAAGAGGTCTGCAGTGTGTTGAACACTGTAGAGACAGGGAAACAGTCTCTGCCCCAAACGGTTCACACAAACGGGTTGTCAGACTAACCCAGCCCACATTAGTCTCGCTCGGTTATAAAACAAACCAGCAGTTTCCAAAGGCCGATATTTAAACAAACGAAACCCCACCCACAGCCCTCTGAGCCGCCTGGCTCTTTCTGCCTTTAGCTTATTAGGATAGCAAAGCCAATTAAAATAAACAGACTTATGATGCTCACAGCCTTTCTGCATCAGGACCATTCATGGAATGCTTACAAAAAAAATACAAAAGCAGTAAGGCCTGTAGCCAAAATAGCTGAAGTTACATTGCAGGAAATACTTAAGCGATTCTGCTCACAATAGACGGTTTCCTGCTGCGCACTAGCAATCCCCTAGGTGCCTGCTCTCCCCCAGGAAGGCCCCACAAGGATTGCATCACAGCTTGGCTTCAGAGCATTAAGCCAAGCTCTTTTTCAGAAAGCTCAGGCTTTAATCAGCGGCAAGAGGAAAATAGGGACAATATTAACTACAGGTAAATCAGCGCCGTTTTTCCCCACGCGCTCCCTTTTTGTCCTCTACAGCTTGAGAGAAGATTCCCTTACATGGGCGTGTTTCAGCCTTTGCATCTGAACCACTGGCTGTATTGATTTTAAATGGAAAAATTTATAATAAGGAATATATTTATAAAACCAGAAGCACTTTTCCTATACTCCATAATTACTTCTATTCATACTTTTAAATTATATGGTGTTTAACAAGGATTATACTCCAGTTAAAATGGAAGGCAGTTTACAAGTGTGACGTTCACTGGTCCAAAAAAGGAGAAAAAAAAAATAGAAACAAGAAGAAAACAAAGCCAGAAATCCATCCACACCATTAAATTATCATTTTCCTGTCACCACCAGTTTGTTCTGACCATATGAGCACTGGCATGTCATTCTCCCCTCGCTTTCACAGGAGGGAAGACAGAGCTCCACTGAAATCAGACCATCATGAAAGTTACCATAAGGCACATAGAACTGCACCCAGGATATACAGAAAATTCTGCAGTCCCCTGGCAGCCCAAATTACAAATTCAGACTACAGGCTGGGGGTGGGGGGGATTGTCACACAGGTACAGCTACGGCTTATAGGAACACAAGCATCTAACACAGCACTTCAATGTAATGTGCATTAGGTTGATCATAGACTGGAAACTCTACAGGGAAAAGTCTTTGTTTATCTAGACACTGTGCAAAGTGTCTCGTGCATTTGTTGCTCTGCATAACGTATTCTCTAGGTTGATACTACAAATCCATACATTTTTAAGAATTCATGTCAAGGAACTTTTTCTTTTTATTATTTCCTAAATCTCACAAAGCAGCGCTACCCCAACCATTTTTTCCCCTCTTAGGAAGATAAATCACAGCATCCCTTCCTTCACCTGATGAAGTCTGTGGGAACAAGCTCAAGCTCAGACTTTGCATACTTATCATTTGCCATTAGCTATTAACTCCCACTCAGAGTGAACCTATGCTACTTTCATAGTCACCTGCATAAATATGTTTTGTCAAACCACAAAATCGCAGGGGGGAAAAAAAAAAAAAAATGAATGAATGACCATTACAAATCCATTTGGGCTACATCATTATCATTTCAGACTACAACCAAATCCCATTTTCCCTTTGCAAATTCAATTCCCATCAAT
Source organism: Aptenodytes forsteri (assembly GCF_000699145.1). Lineage (NCBI taxonomy): Eukaryota > Metazoa > Chordata > Aves > Sphenisciformes > Spheniscidae > Aptenodytes > Aptenodytes forsteri. The sequence continues at coordinate 7,021,899 of NW_008795909.1, forward strand.
AGCCCCATACATCAATGGCTGCTCATGTTTGCGGCCTCATTTTTTACATTAAAAAAATTGAAAGATTACTGCCAGTGTATAATAGGCAAACTGTATTTTCAATTCCCAACACATGTGCTTCAGGGAAAAAAAGAAACACAAGGTAAGGGGAAGAAATGCAAATGAATGCACTGCTATCAGCTGTATATTACCCTAGTGACATTACCATACTTCATATCTCTGGTTGCATACTTCAGATGAAAAAAAAAAAAAAAAACCACTACATTGTCATTCAAGTAAGTTCTTTTATCATTTTACTGAATGTTAGTTTACTTCTTAGGTTTCTATTTTATTTACCCAGGGGCAACAAAACCAAGCAGAGATGTGTCTTTCTGCATATATAGTTTTTATCTACTTGGGCAAAATTTTTTCCCATGACCAACATGGGTAACACAAGCTAGATTTCAGCTGAAGCACTGCTTTCCAAGTAACAAGGCAAAAATCCAAAACAAAACAAAAAAAACCCACACCATATTGAAAAGGTTATGCAACTCCTTAGTATGCCAAACCTTCTTTTCCACCCATTCTGTGGAGCATCACAGAGCAATGAAATCTGCAGGAATCAAAACTCTAGACTTCTCAGAAAAAAAACTGTAGTGCATCTTTATTACAGCTACGAGTACCCAGCACACTGCGTAACTTGCATTAAATTTCAGCATCTGTGCTGCATGGATAATTTGGGCATGCTAGCTGGTCGCTTCTGGTAAACACTCGTTTCATTTGTGATGTGCTGCAATGCAACAGAGCAGCTCTTTAGGGAATTAGAGCAGGCAGGTAGTTCCTGCCAATCATTTTGAGGGTCCATTCTCACACCAACAGACAGAGGATTCAGATGCAACTCCAATTAGTGCTAATTGTAGTTCTCTCCAAGTCCCTCTGCAGCCAGAGATGACAGAGACTTCATACGTGGTTCTTAACATAAGTGGCAACAATAATTTTGTTCACTTCAAAATCCTTTCTGGATGCAAAGCTCTAAATAAGTTTACCAAGCTTTCAGATTGCAGAAGTACCCTCTATTTCTAAGAATTCTACACAAATATTTTTCGTTACCTCAGGCGTCATAGCTATCTGACTAGGAAATGGTTGTTTTGTAGGTTTTCATGCTGCGCTTCCCTAAACACAAGGTTGTAAATCTTGAGACATCGACAAAGTTTTAACAAGAAAAAAAAAATAAAGTGCATATTGAGAAGTTATGTGCCACCCCACAGCTCCTCACTCTCAAACCCCATATGCAGCCCCCATACGGGCCTTTACTCTGGTGCTTTAGACAGGGCCAAAGGACCTTCTCCAACAGTGGCAGCACCCAACGCTGCTGAAAACAGGCTGTGTCCAAAATACCCTTGGTGCACAGCAAAATAGCAGGGGTGCTTCTGCACAGACCTGGAGTTTCTTTCCCTCCAGTATCACCATCTTCTTCCCTGGCAGACTTTTGCTGGACACATTGCTCTGTGGAGCTGTCGGAACCCCCCCAGACATACGCAGGGTTTTTGATGATGGGAGCTGCACACCCCAGGTTCTCCTTCCCTCCTCTGCAGGCACGGATCTGCTCAGCTGTACGAAGAGCTGCCCACAGGTTCCTGAAGGGCCACATCGGCTAACCACAGGCAGAGCACAACAGATCAACAAAATCTTGCAGAGTTAAATTCAGGTCAATACGGTATTGTCATATTCATCAATGGAGAACTTTAAAGGCAACAGTCATTTGGTACAAACAACGCCTCATTTTTCTCCAGTGAAGTATCTCCACCATACCATCTGTGAAACATACAGTAAAAGACAAATGTGGTTTAAAAAGGACATTTTGGGAATGGAGTTTTTACATCGCAATTTCACACCAATCCTGCAAACAACAAAGTCTGTCTACCAAAGATGCTCAAAAGTCCATCCATACAAACAGACCCTTTCAAGTAACTGATACAACTCAGACTAAAACTGTGTTTGCTGCCAACATTTCATGCCTTATTCATTGTATGTTTAAATATACACATCTACAAAACAAATGTCCATGTCCACAGACCACAAGCTTATGAACAAAAAAAATTTTAAGTTTTAACAATTAATTAAACCAGTTCTCATTACCTCAATTTCCATATGCAATTATAATCATTTCCCATTTAAAATATCTACCACATTTTATTCTTAATTAAAAATGACATCCTTGCAATGAAGTGCCATGTGAATTAACAATTCAAATGTTATCTATGCAAATTTGTTAGTCCTTTGATTTTCCCCCCCTTTATGCAAAGTCATGTGTAGGTTTATTTTTATGAAGCTTGTATAACTTCATTCAACGTCGTCTACTCTGAACTCTATACATAATATTTCAATCCAAGGACGTAGAAATAAGTTGTAAATAGTGCAATTTCTTTTCAAGTCTCATACCATCCATTTAAGGATCAATACATATGTGAAGAGGTATCTTTCCTAAATATTTTTTTCAAAAAATTCTGTGCGATTTTAAGATTTAAGGACACTTCTTCAGGCCCTGCTATGTAAAGCCAATGGAGACATTACTGCAACACAACAAAAACCCATCTTTGTCTACACCTAGAGTTCCAGTGACTCGATGCCTCAACGTGACTCTCTGCCCTCAACCCTCCCATGGGCACCTCTTACCCAATTTATTTTTACCTCCCTCTGCAGTGTTTTGAGCTTTCATCCCAGATTTAAAACTTCTCCCTGCTTCATCAGCCAAGAGCAATCTCATCTCAGATACTCCAGGCGAATGAACTCAACACAGAGTATTAATGCCTTAGCATATAAATCGTTTGCCCACATTTTCTGTCGATTTCAAAGGAGTTCGGCAACAAAGTACCATTAACATGGTAACTTTTTTCCAAGTCTGTCTAGATGTTTCAGCACCCGTTTTGTACTGAGGAAACTTAAAACCCATTTAATAAGAGAGTGTCGTTAGAATAATGTATTCATAATTACATACACAGCCTACCAACGCTGATCATTGCCTTGCCCAAAGCTACTCTTCTATCCCATTCCAGCAGGAAACACACTTTCAATAAAGGACCAGCTGAAACAGTGCCGTACACATACAATGCTGGGGGATTTTCTCAGTGAGCATCAGCCAGCTCCTGACAAGAGGATGCCTGCGACTGCTGTGTTCTGGCTTCCCTGCCAAAAGAGGGCATCCTGCAGCTGGGAAAAATTAAGGCATCATACAGTAAGTTTTATTCAGCTGTATGATAGCAAAACGAGGTTATTCAGAACAGCAATTAGCTGTGTATACTTAGTAAGGAAGCAAGCAAAGGTGGCCAGCTGCTTCACAGATAAGATCCATACAGAGATTATTATTACAGACCAGAAGGTGAATTTCTCAGGGTCCAGAGGGCAGTGCAATGACTTTAAACTGAGTATACGCTTATGAGGCAATTAGATGCGTCAATATGAGGCACAAGAAAAATGCAATAGATCAGAGCAAGATCTGCAGTTTACCAAATTACGAGGACATATCTTGAAGTCAAATTATACAAATACAATTACACAAATTACACTGTAACCTTCAAAGGAAGAGCTCTTCATTGTATTCCAAAAACCTCATTGTGTTTTATTAATAAATTCTGGCAAGACAAAGTTTGAAGTCATACATTCATTTCACTGGCTAGTTTAAAACCCCCTTTATTCAATGATCTTTTTCTGTCATAATCTCCTTATCTAATTTAAACAGAGTGCATTCTCTTGCTATGAGTGTAATTTTCATTTAAGTTGCTATAACTTGTGAACAAAGGAATACGTCAATTCAACTCACCAGCTAATACGTTCTTCTGTGCTATATGAGAGCAAAAAGTAGACTATTTATACACCCCAATATGAGGATTGCTCTTTTCACTTTTTCTTACAAAAAAGCCAGATGGCTTTAAGCCCCACGTAGCACACCTGGGAGAAGTCACAGGAAGCTTTTACACAAATACTAACTCTTTTTTCTTTCTTTCCCAACCTGCAAAGACTGCTTGAGATTAAGGCAACCAGAAAGGACTGAGATGTCTGAAAGCAGTTCCCTGGCATTGTCTTCTCCTTATCCCTCTCACTCTTTTAGAAGCAAGCACGTATGAAGTCTCTCTCTCCCCCTCCAATTATGTCATTTGCCCTCTGCTAAGTCTTATCCACGTTAAAAAAAAAAAAAATCCTTCTATCCAACAGTGTAATTGGAGGAGCTTTAAATAGATAATTTAACCTTGGGAGGATGTTCGTTTTCACTGAGCATATCTCTCCAATCTATGAAACAGACAAACCCTTTCACCTGAGCATGCCGTTCTTTAATTGTGACAGCACTGTGAGATAATTCATTTCAAATAGTTGATCAACCCAGGGGAAGTATGAATGCCCAAATATTTAACAGACAGTGATGCCTTTTTAAATGAAAACTCAGGCTTGCAAAGCTGGTTGTTGCATGATCAACAGCATACCAATACCATCACCCAGAGACAATTTATTTTACACACCAAAAAGAATTGCTTTTTCAGAAACTATTCAGTAATTAGTGGTTGTATCATTTTTGATCTGTCTCAGCCACTGCATATCAGTTTACCAGCTCCTAGCCTCTCTCAGAAGAGAGCTATCTGATTAAAGAGAAATGAAAAGACTATTGCTATTTGTCCTCTTTGAAAAATTCCACCAGCTCAGTATCAACGCTGACTTCATGATTATGAAGCTCAAGAGCAAACCAGATTTATCCTGAAGCCAGCCTTACAGAAGCTCAAAGGGTGAAAGTGTAGCTGTAATGTCCTCTAGATCAGAGAAACTCAGACAATGGTGAGGAAAGGCTTCCTTTTTCTGAAGTGTAGGGTGGTCTGAGAGACAGGTGCATCCAAAAGGAGTTCAAGCCATTAAAGGAAAAAACAATTTCTCTGTGGAATATACACCATCTCTTCCTCATTGTCAAGGTACTCATACTCAGCACTGTCAGACATTAGGACCCTTAAGGATGTCTCCTAGCCTGATAAACAGTGCCCACACACATACCAGAGTCCTCACAAGCATCTTGGATCCACTCAAACAGATCAACCTTTTGCTATGCAACATACACTTCTCTTTGTCTTCATTCCCAAGGAGACAAATCAGCTAGGCTGATACCTGCATGTATAACTCCCAGGCCAAAAAGGCTGTCTGGCAGCCTAACTTCACGGATGGCATGGCAATGCACCAAGATCCTGAATTCCCCACCAGAAAGGTGCTTGTCTCTCCCAGGATGCAAAGAGCTCCACGGTACCCTGGCTGCTCTCTCGCTCTTTGTCTCCACAGGGATTAAAGCAGGAGGAAGTCTTGCCATTTGATACCTAAATTCAGCTGAGCCCAACAAACTGCAGCACAGGAGTTCACCTTCTCCTTTGCCACAACACTGAGAGAAGCCATCCTGGCTTACAGCAAGTTGGTTCAGTCAGCCTTGATTGCATATGCCTGGGCACGCAACTTCATCCTTGTGCAGCAAGTCTTGAAAGCACCATCAATAACTTTGCCAGCACCCTGCTGAGCCAGTCTAGGAGAAAGCAAGCACAGCTGCCACCTCAGACCTTCTCATCCAAACATACATCTTCAGTTATCCAAGCTCCCACATTAACCAAACCAGAACCCTCAAGCCACACTCGCACAGCTGGGAGAATGCAATGAGGAATCTCACAATGTTTCTCTGACCAAAACAATCCATGTCACTGAATGCAAGGAAACAACTGCATGCCTTCCTTAGTGTCTCCTTTCACTGCAATGTTTTAAGCATCACACAAGATACAGGAACATAAGGAGCCAGGACAGTGTTTGTATGGGTATATTGTGATGAACATGGTCCAAACTGTTCAAGTCTAACTAAATTTAAATGCTTCTCAATCCGGATTGACTTTGGTCTAAGGAGAACAAAGAAGTTGAGTTTGCCAGTCACAAGTGGAATGTGTTCACACTGGCCTTCATTGCAAGGAAGACAGGGCATCAGATTCAGTTTTTCTGTAGCTGTCAGATCCAACTCCAATAACAAAACCTAGAGCAATCCAACCAGGTTCAACATCCTGGAAGTGATGAAAATGCAGACTGTCATCTGAGAAGTGCTGGTTACACACAAGCCAACTTAAGAAGGTATTTTTAGCATGTTTGTCCAGCTTCATCATTTCAAAAATAGCTACGGCCCAGTCCATTGGTGCCCTTCTTAGGGATACTGGAACATCAGGAAGCATCGAGGTCTTTAGGGGCAACACACCCCGTAGCTCTTAAAGGCCTATGTTTCTTCAAAGTTAGGTTCAAACCAGGACTCTAGAAACTATCAAGTTTAAGATTCTACAATACACAGTCCCCTAGAACTGGGGGGGTTTTTCCCCTCCTCAAAATTATCATCAGATCCTTTCAATTATTTTATGCTTTGAGCAAATCACCTATGACCTGGTATATTATGCCATGCAATTTCCTTATAATTGTCACTTGCAGAATTCTCACGTGTTGCACGGTGAGAATTCTGGGCTTCACAAACACTCCTGGCATGGAATGGAAAACAGCTGAACTGGGGAAGAAGTGGCAAAGAAAAATACAGCTGAAGTTTATGTTAAAATATGTGCTAAAATTAAACTGATTTTTAGAACACCAATATGTATTTTACACAGACTCTGTTGCCACAGTTTCTATTGCCTTTTCAGTCCTTTTCTTGAAACACTAAAGAAAATATATAGTTGGTAAAACAGAGCATAGACAGGAAAAGGGAGCAATCTAACTGCGAACATGATTGTACAAATAGCTTGCTTCTTCACTGGTTTTACTCATTGAAAAAAATGTCTCTATAGGCATTAGTGTTTGAAAACAAGCAATCTCCACACATTTCCCCTCCATGACACAAACTGCCCAAATTGATGAAGCAACATGTAAACAATAAAACATCAATGCCACTGTAGCTTTTCAGGGAAGAAATTGCAATGAAGTACCATTGTTCTCTATCAACATATCCTGTAGTAGATAGTTTTTTCTTGTCAGCGTTGCAATAAATCACTCACTAATCAGATTTCATCTGACATTGTGCCATCACACTCAAGGTGGAAATCTCCACTGAACTGAACGGGGTGGGGGGGGGGTCCAGACGAAAATGAACAGTCCTGTATAACTAATTACCTGTTACTATGTAATGTAGTCTTTCTCCATACCACTTCAACTCTGGTGCAAAATTAACAGGTGCTATCACTTTTTAATATGCATACATACAACTCTGGCTTCAAAGTTAACAAAAAGGCATTAGCTAAACACACTTTAGCCAAAGGAATCACAAGGCCATCTGACTTCAGTATCACCTACCAAAGAAGTTTCCTACCCTATAAAGTAGCCTCATCTGTTCTTTGGACAAGACTATTCTTCCAAAAAAGTCTCATTTCGCATTTTTGTCTATAAGCATGGATTCAGACACACATTATGAATCCCCAATGTGAAGTCAGTTCTACTCTACTACTACAACATCTGCTGAATATTTTTTCTAATCCACCTACTAACTGCTTTACTAATGGAAGAAACCTATTCAGGTGTATAATTCCTAAGCTTAATTATTATTACACCAGGTTTTAAAAGCAGTAGTATTCATACATAAATATATATATGGAAACACATAGCAACTTGAATGCAAAATAGCACCTCAGAAGTGCTCAACAGACGAGACAGAGCAGAAGACTGATGCTAGAGCATCAGAGCATCCTCCTTACCAGTGTCGTGGTTTAACCTCAGTCAGCAACTGAGCACCACGCAGCTGCTCACTCACTCCCCCCCCCTCCCCGCTGGGATGGGGGAGAGAATTGGAAGAGCACAAGTGAGAGAAACTCGTGGGTTGAGACAAAAACAGTTTAATAATTGAAATAAAATAATAATAATGTAATAATAATAATAATACACAAAGCAAGTGATGCACAGTGCAATTGCTCACCACCCACCGACCGATGCCCAGCCAGTCCCCAAGTAG
>NW_008795909.1:7030211-7031451 GCF_000699145.1 Aptenodytes forsteri
CAACAACTAAAACATCGGTGTGTTATCAACATTGTTCTCATCCTAAATCCAAAACACAGCCCTGTACCAGCTACTAGGAAGGAAATTAACTCTATCCCTGCCGAAGCCAGGACAACCAGTAAGGGTGATACACAAAACACCTAAGAAATCAGGTCCTGGTGTCCGGACAACTGCTCCAACTGCTCAGCAACAAGGGGATGAATGACACTGCTAGCCTCCCTCAGCTTATGTATTCAGGCACTGGCGATTCCTGCTTGAAGCCCACATAAGGCCTGGATAGCAAACACTGCGTAAGTGTAAGGGCCCAGCTACACTGGAGAGAGATGGGGCAAAGACAGGAGCCCCCAGCCCAAATGGGAGCGCTCAGGCAGATGAGAGGTAAACATCTACAGCAAAGACAATACAGTGCTCAGGAAGGCAGCACTGCACCTCTTGCTGGATTTTGGTTTTGCAGCAAGGAGGATGGCTCAGGAACCCACATGGCAAAGATTACCAGAATAACCGCAAAGGCCAGTGACCATCAGAATGATTCATCAGTGGAAGACAGTCAAGATGAAAGAGCAATGGAATGGCAAAGCAGCTTTCTAAAGGTATTGATAGTTCTGAATAATAGACAATTCTTCAGTCTAAGCACTTTCTGAGAGATGCTGCAAATATTAAAGATACTAACAGTGTATTATCCTTACAGTCCAGCTGAAAGATCTCTGGAGCTTTTTGGTTTTGGGGGTTTTGGTTTTTTTCTTTTTTGATATATACAAAACCACAGCATTAGCTCCTTCACAACCAGCTTGGCACCACTGAAGTGTCATCCTGGAAGGTAGAGCAGAGCCACATAATAAAACAAACAGGTAAGCAGGCCTCTCAGATAGTACATATGTGAGGACAGCAAGGGCTGTACCCTTGAGGTACACATCAGACTTCCCCATCCTCCTGCATCACCCACCAAGTGCACCCAGGTCCTTGAGCAAAAGCAATTCCACAGATGGGTTTGCCTTTGCCCAAGGCAGGAATAACCCAGACTGTCTTCCCCAGCATATTTTCTTACGGGCACGACAGGGACTTTATCCCCTTCTACAGCACGTAAAAGTTTTGACTGGGCAGGGCCAGCCCGATTGGCAGATCCCCTCGTGTTGACTAACCGGGTGGCTTTTGCTAAATGTGTATCCCAATGTTTGAACGTCCCACCACCCATTGCTCTTAGCGTAGTCTTTAACAGTCCATTGTATCGTTCGATTTTCCC
>NW_008795909.1:7032135-7033251 GCF_000699145.1 Aptenodytes forsteri
TGCCAGTTGCTCTGCTTCCATTGCTGCAACCACCCCCACAGGGCATTTGCCACCATCCACGAGTCAGTATAGAGATAAAGTACTGGCCATTTTTCTCCTTCAGCAATATCTAAAGCCAACTGGATGGTTTTCACCTCTGCAAACTGACTCGATTCACTTTCTCCTTCAGCAGTTTCTGCGACTTTTCGTACAGGACTCCATACAGCAGCCTTCCACCTCTGATGTTTCCCTCAAGACAACAGGACCCATCAGTGAACAGGGCATATTGCTTCTTATTTTCTGGTAGTTTATTATACAGTGGGGCCTCTTCCTCCTCCTCGTGATGGCCCTGGTTCATCTTCATCTTCTAAACGAGCTGATTTTCTTGTGTATTTCTTCTTGTGTATAGGGGCAACTGATACCGGCACAGGTTGGTTCTCTGGTTCAGCTGCAGTGCCTGTCACCAGGGTTGATGTCTGGATGGTATTCCTAAATAATTGTCTAACCTTGAATGAGATCACGACCTGAACCACATTCAGGAGACATAGCAATAGGACCATGTTGGTCTGAACATCCCAAGGATATTCAAAATTCTCAAGAGCTGTGGTAACTAGCCTGAAGGAGAAAGGGAAGGTGAAAGAGCAGGGGAAAGTGGTCCCCCCATCTCCCCCATAGATTGGCTCACCTGAGGAGAAAAGGTGAAGAGTGTAATTATTAATAGTTTCTGAAAGGTGGCTCCCAAGGTACGGAGATGACAGCAACGCCGAGTACAAATACCAGATTAGTCTCACGACCAATAATTTATCATTTCATAAACCAGTAGTGTTACACAGTGCAGCAAAATTATATCCTTGATCCAGCTCCCAGAGGTAATAAAGAGCACAACAGGGAACACCTACAACAAGTAAGGTGTTACGTAACACAACTTTGAGAGCAAGCATGACAACGTTGAGACCAAATTAATCAACATTGCAACCAGCAACTATTAAACCAATATGATGAGAATGGTTATAACAAATTTGCCTTAACACACTCTGGTCAGATCTGTCATTATCTCAACCCTTCGCGTCCCACACTGGGCACCAAGAGGACTGTTGTGGTTCAACCCAGCAGGCAGCTAAACACCACACAGCCATT
>NW_008795909.1:7033385-7046150 GCF_000699145.1 Aptenodytes forsteri
TCGTGGGTTGAGGTAAAGACAGTTTAATAGGACAGAAACGGAAGGGAAAACAACAATAATGATGATAAAAGAAAATACAAACTAAGTGATGCACAGTGCAATTGCTCACCACCCGCTGACCGATGTCCAGCCTGTCCCCGAGCAGCGGTCACCCTCCCTAGCCAATTCCCCCCAGTTTCTGTACTGAGCATGAGGTCCCATGGTATGGAATGTCCCTTTGGCCAGTTGGGGTCAGCTGTCCTGGCTGTGCCCCCTCCCAGCTTCTTGCTGGCAGGGCATGAGAAGCTGAAAAGTCCTTGACTAGTGTAAGCACTGCTCAGCAACAACTAAAACATCGGTGTGTTATCAACATTATTCTCATCCTAAGTCCAAATCACAGCACTGTACCAGCTACTAGGAAGAAAATTAACTCTATCCCAGCCAAAACCAGGACAACTTGCAAGCATGAGAGCTAGCAGAAGGGTCCAGTTTTTGTTGATGCTGCTTGTATCGATCACAGCAGAAGTCACTGAAAGGCATCAAGGGAAGCACTGAACAATTCATCAGCTTTCCAGGGCAGACAGGACAGTGCTACTGACTTTGATCCTTTATTTCACTCAGTATTGTACAGCCCAGATAGTCAGTGAGAACAGAAACGGTATTCACCAAAATGATGTATTTTATTTCCAGCTCATCAAGAAAGAATACTTTCAGTAAAGCCTGTGTGCTTCAACATTATTTCCAAGGAATGCAACCAAATGTAGCAAACTCCAGGATGGCCTCTATTTCATAAATAGAAGTAAAAAGGCAAATCCAACTGTAAGCCCTGTCTCTCATACTCACTGTACGTAGTTCAGAAACATCTGGTTTTGCAAAGAAAGAAAGCATGGCCTTATTACAGTGGGTGCTCAGTCTCAGTTCAACAGAAAGCACAACTGTCAGGTAAATTAAAAACTGAAGATCAGAACAGAATTATTTAGCAAGTGAACTTGTTACTAATAGAGTGCAAATGAGACAAGCTAGAGTTGTTACCCGTTGACAGCGTGCATCTTACAAGCCTCATCTGGCTGTGCAGACACAGTCTGCACCCAAAATGCCTGATGATGTCTCCCAAATACAGAAGCAAATAGGGGAATGCAATCTCAAGCGATAGAAATGAAGAGTCATTGATCAAGATAGCAATCAAAACTGTAAAGCATGAAGGTGTAATCAAGACTACTGCAAAACTATTAAGACTCCTCAGACCCAATGGAAAAAAAAAGTTAATTTTCTTCCTAAGTTGGTTTTCACCTTGAAAGCTAATTGTTGAAAGAGAAAAGGTCACACTGCTTAATAACATGAAATAGAGAAAGCAGTACATGCAGATAGTGTTTGACATGAGATATTAATTATCTTTTTGACAGGGAATCTGTTTGTGCTGTGATGTATTACTCCTTATATTGAACTACGGCTTGGGATTCACTTATGATAGGTATCACTAGTGTGTGGACAAGTCACTTTTACCTTACATTCCTGGAACGCTGTGTACCAGGTCTGCTCATATATTTTTTAAACACAGCTGGCTTCTTGGCACATAAACATAAATTCCTGTGTGGTTTTAAGTGATTAGTTAAAAAGAAATGGTTTGCTGTTTTGATATCAAATTCAAGCAATTCACACACAACTCTTAAGTTGCCTTCAAGGATGAAGGAAATGTGCTCTTCATCAGTGTCATCTATTTACTAGTTATATTTTGTTCCTACAAAACACTGCTTTAGCAGTTTACTTAAGGGAACAGACTCTTGCTTTGATTACCAGGGTAGCCAGATCTGCCTCTCTTTGCCCTTGGTTTGCCCTCTTCCTTGACTCATTAACATATCTGAATCAATGCAAGTGGAAGCAAAAGAAAAGGTGAGAGAAAACTGAACCCAAAAGATTAGAGTAACAGGTAGCTCATAATACTCAGGATCTTCAAAGGAAAGTTAAACATGAAATGAGATTTAGACCATCCAAAAGGTTCTTGTATTCGAAATTAAGAATTCCAGGAATTCTTAAATATTTCTTAAATTATGAGAAGCACGGGGCAGGATCACAGCAACCCAAAGAACCACCTGAGAAAAATATTGGCATTCACTTTTCCAGGGACTAAAGTTTCACCTTGCACAATTTAAAACAAGATGCAGAAGAATATAAATGCTCATACAGACACTGGCCCAACATTGCTAGATGCCGAACTTCACTTCACCCAGAAAAGGTAGAGCAAACACTTTACCAAAAGCTTCCATGCAAGAGCCAGGTTCTCCACCACAGCGTCTGGTCTACCCTTTATGGAAATGCTGTTTCTTAGGACACAAACTAGTTCTTCCAACTGGATACCTGCATCAGCGACAGGAAGACTTGCCAGTGAAAACTAAACCTTCATAAACTTTGTAAACACGGAGGACAACCATTACACAGTAATGTGTCCACCTCTGTCCGTTTGGGCAGCCTGTACTGCAAACTAAAGATGATTTCCTGCAACCTGTGATCAACTCGCCAGAGCAGCAACATATCCTATTTTGGACACTTCATCAGAGCATTACCTTCAGATATCTACTCTAATACTATGTTATGGTTCACCGTTGCCTTATCTAGGAAGAACCAATATTGCTTCGGTCTGAATTCCATGTTGAATTTGACCCAGGTTAATTGTTATTGCTGGCAATCTGCTGGCTGCGTGGTAAAAGCCAGCTGACAACATGACAATAGCTTCTTACATGAATTGGTGTGATGCAGATATATCCAAGCCAAGGATTGAAGGCATAGAGACCCAGACTCTGCTTTTGCCACTGGAAGTCATCCCTGCAGAACATCGCCCAAATGTGCCAGGGGAAGCCTGTGCTACCCTGCCAGTGCAGGACTCCCGGGTCAACAGCATTCACCACAGCCCCCAAGCATATGCTTCCCCTCAAGATGTTTTTAAACTACTTCTAACTGCCAAGTATTCTTTACTGTGTTTATTTCTCAGTGATGATTTAAAATAAATGTTTATTTTTAAATCATATTTAACATTTTGTTAGGTACACTGGAAAATAAACTCATTCCTACATATGCAAAAATAAGGAATTAATGAGGTCTGGCAATTACCTTGATGGAAAGAACCAAGTGACTTAGTTGAACATACAGAGGTTTACTAAAAAAAAAAAAAGCCTGCTCTAGTAGTTAAAAAACAAACAAAATTGCTTCTTATTGATTTTAATTTAGGTGGAAACACTAGCTGTCTCTCCAACAAAGCCAGAAATGGAAACAACTATAAATGAGTACAAGATGTGATAAGATAGACAGATTCTTAAGCAATCTAGTATAGAGATGACCTCCAGTTTAGACAGTAGTTAAAATATGATATCATATGTATGGATCAATAAGTAAGTTTGCATTTGTCTCGGCTCCAAAAGCTGGAAAGCTACATGTCTTTTTTTTTTAGTTACTCTAAAATGTTGTCCAATTAAGCTCTACTGTTTTTTTCTTACAGATCCTCTAGATTCTAATTTACAAATAAAATCAAGAGAAGCAATTAAATGTTAAGTACTATCAGCATGTTTCCCCAAGTGATGCACATGTGCAACAGAATAGAAGTAGTCCAATCTTGATACAGAAGGCCAGGTTACAAATTGAAATACATTTGTATTACCATTACTTGCAGGCTTCACGCTCTAGCAAGTAATAACATTGGGCATCACACTCCCCTTCTGCGCGCAGCAGAGGCTCTTTGACCACGAGTCTCTCATAGGCTGCAGCAGCTGCAGATACGCTTTACTCCTCCAGTCTCCGGGGCAAGCACGCACACAGAGCGGGGGCAACCAGGGGCTGAGGGTGCACAGTAAGAGTATGTGCAGCACAGAACAACGCTGGAAGGGACTTTCGGTGATGGCCATCTAGTCCATCACTTTAAAGGCTAGTTAAAACCTTCCTGGCAGACTGCCTGGTCACTCCTCCCGGCTCTCCAAGCAGCACGCGCTGCCAGGGCCTGCCTGGCTCGTACTCCACTCTGTTCTCCTGAAGCACATGAGAAGTACCAGTATCGTTTGAGCACGATTAAGTTTATGATCCTTTCAGCATGCCAGAACTTGACCCAATATTAGCTGATCAGGCCTTCTCAGTGGTTTTTGGTGAAGGCTCTCACATTTGCAAGACAGACTTCCTCTGTGCTTCAGTCATAAGGATCTCTCCACCTTCTCATCTACCTTCAGGGACACCAGCCTCTTCCCAGACAGGATACTATTAGCTGGGGGAGAAAGGATTGTTTTTCCTCATTTGGTGCATGGTACAAGTTTGCCCAAAACAAACACCATCAAGGTGGAAAGCTGAAAGCATCCAAGGGAGACCACCCTAATGGAAACAGGGCCACAGTAACAGAGCAGATCTTCTGAATTCTTGCAACTAGCTCAATATCCAGTCCCCCCATCTGCATCCAGCAGCAGAAGAAAATGAGGACACTACAAGAAACACTTTCTACCAAAAACAGCAGCATGAGCAACGGTAACAGGATGAGGGAATGGATGGGGAAGAAAACACATTCCTAGGAAATCTATTGCCTCCTTGGAGTCACATCCAAGTTGTAATCCCCACTTCAAGTTTCCGATGAATCTTAATTGTTAGCCACATCAGCGTTATCACACAAGGGTGATAACTGTGACCAGAAGGTCACAGTCATGTTCTGGAGCTGTGTGAAGCTTTCAGTTTACAATGCTTAACAGAAGCCAAACCTTAAGATACCCATTTTAGAGAACTCCACAGCAAGCACCTGGACTATTATGGGATGCACTGACTGCTATTCCCTTAAAAACTGTTGGGCTACAAAAGGAAACAAACAGAACCAGAACAAAAGATGTATCTAAGACACTAAGATTGCAGAGGACTTAAGTCAGAGAGGCCCGCCTTTCTTTCTATTGCTAAAATTGCCACTATAGCTGTATTCAAGTCACATAAAAAAAAAAAAAGGAGATCTATTCAAAGAGTTTATTTTATTAAAGTTAAAAACCCTAAGAATTAGTGATCCAGGCCACATCCACTGAACAGCAGACTATTTTGTTCAGCACTGACTCCAATAACGATCTAGAAGTCATACTAGGCAAACAATCAACATGAGCTCTCTTGCTGTGGCAGAAAAAACAGGCCACTGAAAATCCTTGGACAAACAGAAAGGGCAATAGCATCGCGTATATATGATATGAATAAGACCAGTGTTCAGATCTGGTGTGCACCTTTGTAAAAATAAGTTGAAAAAAACTGGAGAAAAGGCAAAAAAGATTTCTACAAAAATTATTCAAGGACTGGGTAAAATCTGATAGCAAAAGGCTTGTAGAGTTCAGGTCACTGAGTTAATAAGGACATTGTGACATGGTTTTATTGTAATGTGTAAGTACTTTCATGGTAACAAAATATCAGAGGGCTCTTTAAAGTAGGAAAGTAGTAAAGAAAAGTGAAACAGATACAAGAAAGTTGTTAAAGTGGCTGTATAGTTGCAGTTTGAGCTTCACAGCTACAGTGAATAAGTCAAACAACCACTTTTTGGTGGTTGGTTTATTTTGGTAACTACTTTATTCAAGGAAAAGAAGTTGGGTATCGCTTCAAAATGGGCATCAAACAAATAACTGATTTTTTTAAAAAAACTGACAGCTGTTGACAGAAAACCTCACAAATTCCTTTGCAACAGCCACAGTTTTGGTCAAAAAACTAGGTACAACCCAACAGAACGATTCCAAGGACTTATACACATGACAAGCATCCCTCCAGAAAGCCAAAATTATAACAGAAGGACTGGACACTTCTGCTTCACAGCAAGCAGAATCATACAAAGAGGTGGTTTTGCATTTCACCACACAGTAAAAGAAAAACTCTCCAAGAAGCATAAAGACAGTATCAGAACTGTGCACCTTTGACACAAAGCCAGCCTATGGAAATATTGAAAAGAACATGCACAGGTGTTTTTCAGAACAATGTCATGATGAGGGTTATGGTGCAAAACCTCACCTGATGAAAGCTGCCACAGAAACAGTAGCATCAATCATGCTATGACAATTTGCAGCAGCTGAGGACCTGCCATTATGCCAAGATAAAGCATTATAAACTTGCACATTTTGTGTCCCAGGTTTACAAAGATAACAATGAATTAGTTCACAGTAAACAAAAGAGAATCACTTTACAATGCATAAACAATGTAGTAAGAAACAATTTAAAAAGTCACAGTTTCTGAAACTGCTGTCACTGAGCCCATACTTTTAACACTTACTTAAATAGCTAAAACTGCACAAAGGTGTTGCTTTGGAACACAAACAGTTATACCGAAGCCATATAATCTGATGCAAAACCCTTGGGCAAAGAAGAAAGGAAAAATAAACAACTAATTTTAGAACCTGAACACGCCATTAGCAATTCTCACCAATTAAAATATGATGCAACTGCTGTCAACAGGCAAATTTTAGTTGTATTTTAAGCATGGATTTAAATACAAAATACACAAGCTACTGCACTATAAGAATAATAAGTAAACTACTTACAAGTAGCGTGGAGGCCAACAAGAAGAAACATTTGACTGGTTCCCTCTGCATGCTTACTAAATGGATGCAATGTTTAAGAGACAGCCATGCTGCACAAACCCTCATTTCTACTTTGACTGCAGTAAATCTATACTATAATCTCCAGAAGTCTGAAAGCACCTTAGGAATCAAAATACCAATAAAAGTCTACCAAAAATTTAATCCCTAAACTCACTTGTGATAGCAATATAGATCTGCACTTAATTATTTGAAAGCTACTAGGTATCTTTATTGTCTCAACTTGGAGTTTCTGAGGGGTGGGGACAGACAGACGGATATAACAGTCCCATGCTGAGGCCCACTAAACTGAGGTTTATATAAACATACATCCATCAAAAAAAAAAAAAATCACTAAACTTGCTCTAAAAAACTCTTAGCCAAGACTTACTTATTTTGAGATGTGTATCACTAACTTCACTACCTCCTAAGATATGAGTTATTTTAAAATCCAGAAGGGGAGGAGGGGAAAAAAAAAAAGAAAAAAAAAAAAGGAAAAAAAAAATAAATGAGAGATTTAACAGGAGAGCATTTCTAAGCACACCAAATTGACACAAAGGCAGGCACTGGTCCTCAGTGGTGCAGGGGTTACTTCACAGACATCCCTGTTTCAAAGAAATGGAATGAGGCCCAAAGAAAGTAACTTGCTTGCTGTTTAGGATCAGCAAGGGTCAGGACAGAACTGTTTCTATTTACCTCTGCAGTAGAAAAATGGCTTATCCGGTACATTGGTGCAAGTGATTTTACCATCATATCCTGCTTATTGAGTGTTCACCACTTGTTACAGTGAAGTCCTCTTCCACTCTGGGACGGCTGACACTGCTTTTCAACCAGCCTGACAAACTGACCACAGAACTCCAGGTCTAAGACTACAGACTGCTAAAAAACAATAATCCAAATTGTAGATGTTTTTATAGGAGCAAGGAAAGGGCAAGGCACTGCTTTGATTAAAGGAAGTATTACAGCATTTTATGTGTCTCTTACAAGCCTCCTGCAAGGACAGAAGATGGAAAGAGTGAAGTGTGGGAAAACTGAACAACCGTCCGCTTTGCCTGTGAGGAGTTATCTGATAGCTTTCCTTTACTGTCAGCAGAATAAACCGACTCCCAGCAGAAGAACTTTAACAGCACTCTGTCAGGGAGACAGGCACATTTTATTTCAAAAAAAAGAGAACAAAACAGCTGCCAGAAGACCAAATAACATCCGACATTTTGCTCCTAAGTACCAATGCAGCTCTTCAGGACTCAAGGTCTCATTCATTACATATCTGCAAGCAGAGAAAAGGATTTTTCAAAGCAGCTTTCCTAAGCTAAGCATCCAAGTCTCAAAACACCTAGGTTTTCTTTAGAAAGGCCTCCATGCTATGAATGCAAAGTCCCTCAAAGCAGGCACTGGCACAGGATAAACATATTCAGGCATCACTGCAGCATTTATGCATAGAAAAACTGCAACACCCACGTCAATTGAGATTTTATGTGTCAGAACTGTTGGCAGGTGCACGATGCGGTCAAGTTTTAAGTTCCTGAAAACGGTTCATCATTATTCAAATGACTTGATAATTAAGAACGCTAGTACTTCAACTCCCAAGCAAACTTGGAGGTGCATAAAAAAACCACATTAAAAAAAAAACAAGGCCGTGTACTAACTGATTTTACTTTAACCATAGTTCGCTTGAAGACTAATTCAAATTGCCATAAGGTGAGCCCATTCAGTGTAATAAAAAACATCTTACAGTGATTGCACAACTTCTTAGTTTCCTTACTACCCTGTGTCCTCCCTCCTCCTCCAGTCAGCTGGGGAGTTTATTCACCACCACTGTTTCCTTCAGCTTCCCATTAATACTGCTAGCAATTAGAGAAAAGGAAAAATGAAACAAGAACAGCAATACCCGTGGAGTATCACAGTATCTTCACCGCTGTGCTTGCAATTTGCACCCTCGTTCATCTGTTCACTTTCTGGGTGGGAAGAGCCTCTGCTTAGGCTACAAATATGTGACAGCTCAAGGCATAAACCAGGAATCCACTGTGTCCTGGCAGCTGTGCCTCAACAAGACAACAGTACGTTGAAAGGCAAGCATTTGAAGACATGACCAATGTAGCCCCTGATTCATCTAAGAATACACCTGTCCTCACTGAAGTGGGGCAAGATCACTTTGGAGAGCTGTTAGCAGCATTAAAAGAAAGAAGCCAGTTTGACTTGCCCCGGGGCAAGTAATGTGGATGGATATCTGTAGCCTGCAACATGGATAACATGATCATCAGCACTACCAGAAGATACTGAGTAATGGAAAAATTAACAGCAACCAAGGATCATTTTTCTGTGATTTTTTTTTCCTCTAAAGGTTTACTTACACACAGATGTAAAAACTAGCTGCTTTCATCAAAAGTTATTCTCTAGTTGGGCATCTCCAGCTGGCCACGCCCCAGGTTCCTCTGCTTAGTATGAAAGTGTGCATTAATTTACATTTTCCTTCTCTGCTTTGCTTCCAACCCCTGCATGTCTCTACAAAGCTGATACAGGCCAGTTCTTCCTGGGAGTAACTCTGGCAATCGATGAAGTCACATTCCTGTCAATCTGGTGCAAGAAGATGCAGGTCCACAATTTTCACTTGGAAGAAATATTGACAGGAGTCTACCTCATGAAGAAGGGAAAAATTTTTAAAGATATTTAGGCACCTAAAGCAGCAAGCAGTCCCCAGAATGGATATATAAAACAATAAATTAACCCATTTGATGCATATCTGCATCCTCAGATGACTCCGTATCTTCTAAGAACACTTATCTCTATTGATGAGATTCCACTTCCTAAAATACTTAAAAATTGTCATTTAGAATTAAACTTCAAGTAGTATGGCATGTAAATACAAGTAATTACAATTTCGTCAACACACAGGAGCAACTCTGATCTTTAAAAATGGAAGCACAGTAACTTAGGCAAACAGAAATTAGTCTCATTTTTTCATAATTTCTCAGATTGAAGTCATATATTAGCTAAAGTACAGTGTTATTACTATACCCTTAGGCTTCAGAGCACATCATGCCACATGTTCATTTGGCTGCTAAAAAGCAGCAACCAAATTATTAGCATTTTTTCCAAGGACAGTTGAGATGAATAGTTTGAAGTAATTTCTTTAATTTAGCCATGAAACTTGAACATTGAAATGAGAGTCAATGTTAATAACATTTTATTTCAGAGAACTCTAAGTATGTTAGTCCTTGAGCACCGATCATAAGATGGATAGAGTCCTCACTGTTATCTGTCTTTTCTGTAATTGGAAACAAACCCCAACTATTAAACTTGCACAACTTGATAACTGTACAGCTTTAACTGAGTGCACGTACATAACTTCAGACGACACTTGTCCCTGCAAAGACCCAGAAACTGGGAGTGAAACCATCACCCTACTGAAATCAATAGGGTTTTTTCGGTGATTTTTATGGTACCACGCAGGACCTATTTGTTCAGCAGAGGTTTCCAGCGCAGATGCGGGAGGGACAGATGAACGACATGACATCTCTGTGCTAGACTCACAGAAGTTCCTCACTGCTCTGACCCAGACATCCATTTTCTGAATAGGATCAACAACCCTGTCATCCCCATTTCCTAGACAAAAAGGAGAGGAGATAGGGGATGAGAGCGCAGTAATAGAAATCCAAACTCATACACACAGGCAAAAATCCTCCTCACTCTTCTTCCTCCTCACTCTTCCAAGCAGAGCAACGTCCCCAGCCTGAATACAGGCTTTTTAGACATTGCAAACACCCCAATACGACTGAGGGAATTCCAGTTACCCTCAAACTGTGTTCCTTTCCTTTTGGATATACTGAAATCCCTTCCTTCCACGATGCCTCTTCCTCCCTCCCCAACTTAGGAAGCCTCTTACTCTGGCTGCTAGCGCAGACAGCTCCTGTGACTACTTGAAGACTTTTGAAAGCTGTGTCCTGGCTCCGTTAACCACGAATCAGCTCCTGTAAACCTGGTAATGGATAGCAAAGCTCTCCCTTGAGTTTTCCCCCCAGAAGCACACCAGCAAGCTCAGCTCTTACAGCCTGGGAAGGCTCACTTGACATTCTTTATCTGCAAGGACTCCATTAGCAACTTCCCGTAACATAAAGCGTATTTTAAAAAGGCACTGAAAATAAGGGATAATTAAAATGTAAGAAGTGTCATCTTCATGAAAGCCACAGGACTAAATAAAGTCTTGGAGGGCCCTCTCCTGTACGTTCCGTATTCCTCTACGTGCACAACGCACCTTCCTCTGTAAAATCTTTAATAAACAAAGCCAGTCTTCTCTGTACCTTTAAAAATATCTGAAGTAGCATTTGATTAGTTCGTAGGGAAAAGCTACTAGTATATTTTTTCCTCCAAGCAGAAGACAGTTACATGCAAAATTAACTCTCAACTCGGAAGTATGAAGACTCAAAATCCAAAACCCATTTACAGACAGTTACCAGGTCAGCAACAATTTGATCCATTACCAGAGCCAATCTAGAGTTAAGATCATTACTTTCATTTATGCATCTAGCCTAAGAAAATGCTAACAATTGTCACTCCTTAGATGGCAGGATTGTCACAGCAACAGCTAAGAACTGCACAAACATGTACTTTTTCCTTTACCAAAAAAATATTTCTCCTCTCTTGGCAAAGCACTGAGAAACTACGTAGTAAGGATATCACAGTAATGTTAATATTTATGTCTTACTGATTTTTGGTACTGTGAATTTAGATTAATGAACAAACAGACCCCATGGAAACAACCTCTCTTACCTTGTCTTAGTTTGATTTATTAAGCAATGCAATTACCAGTGACAAGCCCACAGAGAAATGCACTAAACTTAACACTTCAGAAAGAGCAAAACCTTACCCACATATTTTTTGTGCAAGAACGACTCCTTCCTCTTACTGCAAGCAAAGGAACAGCAACAAAAATATCTACTTAAACAGTGAAAACCTATTACAATCCTCCTAACAAAGGAATTCCGTAAAGACTTATTTTCTACATGGTTCATTTATCGTTGCTGAACAAAGGAAAAATAGCCTTTATTTTTCTTCACAAAGTAAAGTGATTTGCAGGGGAGAAAATAAACAGTGACCTCTCTTTCATTTAAGGAAAGCTAGATATGAAGCGGAAGGAAGAAAGATGCTTGTGAATTAACACGTAAAATAACAAATACCTTAATTCTCTAATCCCCTCTCTAGAAAATGCTATAAAAAGGTACTGAAACATTTGTGGTAGGTACTAAACGGTTAATATCTGGCCGGGATTCCCCACCAACACAAATTCCGATGATTTGCCATTGGATGTTGTCAGCACCAATGTCCTGTTATAGTCCACTGAGATCCTCCCTGCAGCTTTCCTGCCTCGGGCATCTCTGATGTACCGGATCAGAGTCTGGAGCTCCCCCGTTTATCACGGATGTTTCACTTACCACCCCCTTGCACACACACCAGATATTACTGCTTTTCAGAAGAAGGCATAAAAGAGTAAGCAAGTCACTGAGGTCTAATGTGGTAGCTCTGTACGAAAACTAAATGCATAAAAGCCCTTCTGGAAAATAGTTTGCGTTGCAAGCAAACCTTTAGCGATGAACAGCCCTGAAACGTTCCCAAGTATTACACAGCTGTTTTACCGCTTCTGGCATTAAAGAGTTTACCTACACACAGCAAACGTCCATAGACCTACTACTCGCTGCTTGCATTCGTCTTTATATTCAAACCATAATGCAGATATTATTTGGTTCAAACACCACCGATCTAAATCAGCAAGTCGTACAATACTGTCATATTAAACCTACATCATAGCTTGTTTTCCTGAAGCATTCCTGAAGCCTGCCTTCTAGATGTAATTACTGCACAATATATATCAGAACCAGAGAGAAAGGCTTCACTCTGAGGGCTGAAATTGAGAAGAAATCAATACAAAGAAGATAAATGTTTCTTCAAGAGCTGCAGAGGTATTAATCCTCTCTCCAACTTATTTTCTTTTTGCTTCAAATCATTTTACCATGTGAGAAGCTGCTGGAAGGACTGGGATGTGATGGGTCTATCTGCTTACCTCTGTGTTTGGGGTTAGGAAAAAAAGTGTATTTGAGGAAAAAAGAAAAAAAAACAAAAACAAACAAACTGGCCAAGGCCACACCACACCCACCCCACCGCGGACCCCACCGCACGGCCTCCCCGCCCCCCCCCCGCCCTCCCCGCCCCACCGCTGCCAGGAGCGGGCAAGCCCGCG
>NW_008795909.1:7048104-7153690 GCF_000699145.1 Aptenodytes forsteri
GGCGGCGCCCGCCCCTTTCCCTGCGGAGTGCGTGTTGGTTTACTTGTGTCATTATGCCGCCCTCGGTGCATGCTGCAGGGGGCCGGGGCTTGGTGGTGGGTGTCCGTGTCCGTTACTTGTGTCATTATGCCGCCCTCGGTGCATGCTGCAGGGGGCCGGGGCTTGGTGGTGGGTGTCCGTGTCCCCCGTGTTCCTCCCCAGTTGTGTACATCATTCTGTGTATTGCCAGAGGTGTCCGTGTCCCCCCGAAATCGTATAGTTCTCCTCCGTCCCCTTCAGTACTGTATATCACACTGCGTATTGCCAGAGGTCCCCCACAAAATCATACCACTTATTTTTTTTTTTTTTTTTTTGAGTCTAATGCTGTGCTGGGTCTTGCCAGAAATTCTCACCGAAATCATACAGCTTTTTTTTTCTCTCCCGTTTGGGGTATTGCCAAAGGTCCCCCACAAAATCGTACAGCTTTTTTTCCCCCCAATACTGTACTGGGCATTGCCAGAGACCCCCTCTGCCCCCAATCACATAGTTTTTTTCCTCCCCCAGTAATACGCATCATTCTGGGTATTGCCAGAGGTCCCCCACAAAATTGCTGTTTTTTCCCCCAGTATTGTGCATTATACTACATATTTCCAGAGAGCCCCCTCAAAATGAGATAGTTGTCTGATATTTTTGCAGAGTCAGGTGAAGCCTGTCCCAAGGCATTCCGCAACCAAATCTTGATCCGCAGCCCCCCCCCGCCACCTCCCGGCAGCAGTTTCTGAGTGATTGATAACTTTGCACAGGAAACAGAACCAGAAAATGGTGTGAATTCAGGATGAAGGGATGGTTGCTTGTAGTTGGCGTTTCCTGGCGGTGCTGTGGTCTGCTGAAGCTTAAATTTCATTCAGAAGTAGTTTTTGTCTGTTTCTTTGGTAATTATTCCCATTACGGGGATTCTGTTTCAGAAGGGAAAGGGTTTGGCAGGGGTTTATCAGTGCATGCTGTGCTCAGCTCTGGCTCTGTCATTTGCTGTGACCATCTCCCCTTTGCTTACTGCAAACCTCCCGCATCTGTGGTGTTTCCAGAGGAGAGGAGATGGGCGGCAGGAGGAGGAACAGAGTAGGAAAATTCAGAAGAGGTCATATTTATTCAGTGGAATGGCAGTGATTTTCTCTCCCCCTGCCTCAACTTAGGAATCACTACAGCAGAGCCCTCGGGGCTTGGGTACTTACCACTGCTGCGCTCTGACTTTTCTGGAAGAGGCTGTGGCTTTGTGTCCATCCAGGTTTACCCCACGCAGCACCGGGTGCCAATTCAGTGGATTACGCTGCAGCCAGAAGGCCCCTAATTAGGAGGCATTGCGTTTTCATAGGCTTTCCTTTGACTTTCTCTCCACATCCCAGGTTGTGCCTGCCAAAAATTACAGTTGGAAGTTAAAAGTGCAGTCCTTACTAGGCAAAACTGTTTATCCCAATAGGGATTTTATCCATGTAAGGATTTAAGGACCTGATTAGATGTTCTCTGCCCTTGAGGGCACCACCCTTTGGGCTGTGCAAAGAGTGGAGAAGGCGCTTGCGTAAGGATTTATCTAAAAAAAAGCAAAAAATTTATAGGCCCTGAAGAAAGTTCTTATCCAACTTATTGTTCATTAAATCATTTCCCAAAACAGGTGGGGTTTGGAGGTTGGTTTCAACTCTCATAAAAACAAAGATAAAATTTTAAGAGCTAAATTTCCCTGCATTTTTTGTTCCTATGAAAAACAAAAAACAAATCCCCACCTGCCTTGACCTTTTGGATTCTGCAGTGACATCTGTGCTCAGTGACTTAGTGGGCTGCTCCAGAAAAACCTGCAAAATATTTCCCTTTCAGCAATCAATTCCTAACATTACTGATCTAATGCAACAGACAGGTAGACAGGTCCTCCTCCAGTACTGAGACGTACCTCTTCAAATGACAGCTCCCTGGTATTATAAGAGGCAATCTTAAATTGAGTTTCAGGAGGTCTCATTACATGAGAAAAGTTATTAAACACTACTGCAATCCCACAAAAGAAGAATAAAAGTAACGGATTTTTTTCAAAGAGCAGTTTGCATCAGTATTTTTGTCACTGGTTCAAAATCCTTTGCAAAAGCTGTTAATTACACCATTTTATATTTAAAATATATTTTTACTTTAGTTTAGGGTTTCCTATCCTGGAAAATTACAAATCTGAAACTGCCCCCATATCTTGGAATTGGAGGAATTCTACGTTTTCCATCCTCAAAGCAAACATGCAAGTGAGAGATAAAATACATAAGCAGAACCCTGTCTCCTGAGGAGCACAGATGACTTCAGAGCCCTATAAGCTGCTAAGGAAGATTTTAGAATGGCAGTGCTCCCATCAAAAACCAGAAGTGTTCAGGCTGGATATTCACAGCAGTCCCCTCAGGTCTGAACTTCTAAAAACAAATCTGTAAAACCCCAATGTCAGCACGGACAGCTTGGTTCAGCATGCTGTGGTACAACATGTACAATGACCCACTTTTCCTGGAGTGGCAAATCAATCATTGCATCGTCACACATCAGTTTAGGAGCTGTAGTGACGGAAGTAGCTTTGTTTCACATTAGCAATTTGGGTGGGCAAAGAAATGGAAAGATGTATGATGGAGATCCAGGGAAGAAAATTAAACACGGTTAAATGAGAATCCATTTCCTGCAGTATCTCTTTGCCTGCGGCACACTGTCTATCAACAATACGCAGGTACAAATTGGCCTGGAGATGTATCTTTAACTATCCAAACAGAGGAAACTGCGTTAGCAGCATGCTGCTCTGCCGGACTGGTGCCATGTGACTGGAGAGAGTGTACATTAGATAGGACAGCTGATTCTTTCCCAATGACTGAAGTACTGTAGTGTGATGAAAATAACTGCTACTGTATGAAGAGATTGTAAAGGGACATTATGATACAGCGCAGTTAAACCAGATTGATGGGTGTTCCGCAAATCTTGCGATATTTACCGTTAAATATGGTGGGCGCTGTCAAGGTGAAAGGAATAGGACCAGCATCTCTGGTTTGCATGGAACAGTGAATAAAAGATAACTTTTATCTTTTTTTTCCTCCTGTTTGAACAGGTAATATTTTTATGCTGCCTTCATCAACATATGGGCGTCACTCCTGGGGAAGAAATGAAAGTCTGTTAATTTATTTGATCAGACATGAGAAATAATAGAAAACTGAAACGAAGACTCGCATTTGTCATATGTTTGAATTAGTGGAAAGCTGAAGAAAGCAGAAAAATATTGCAAGGAGTTCAAAGATGAGAGGATTTATTGAATTAGAAAAATATTAATAGCATTAATCATTTCCAAAACAGGCTTCTTAACATCTATAATGAATTTATAAAGGATTGGGGAAATAAAAGAAAAAATCAGATATAGAAAGTTACACTTTTCTGTGTTTAGAAAGAAAAGGATGAGTTTCAACTGATTTACATCCAGCCAGCCTCACTGGAATGGTTAACCTGTGGGGAAAACACCAGGGAGGATCTAGCCCTGAAAGGATAAATCAACGTGAAGTACCCGCAAAGCAGCTACAGTTCAGATTATAAGCAATGTGAGGTATAAACTTCCAGGTTAATTCAGCAGCCCTAGTTCCTGTCTAGCTTTGCATAGAAAGAAAAAAAAGGATGCTGAACTTGGAGTTTCATAAATTATATTATTGCAGAGTTACTTTCTTGTAGCCTCAGGACAGATGCATTCTTCTCAGAGTATGCTGTGAGGCTTTGAAAGTTTTAACAAGGCATCTGAGAACCTGCTGAGAAACAGAGGTGAAGAAAAAAAATGCTGAACTTGGAGTTTCATAAATTATATTATTGCAGAGTTACTTTCTTGTAGCCTCAGGACAGATGCATTCTTCTCAGAGTATGCTGTGAGGCTTTGAAAGTTTTAACAAGGCATCTGAGAACCTGCTGAGAAACAGAGGTGGAGGGCAGGCAAAATGAGAAAAAAAAAGAAAGAGGGCTTTACTTCAATATAATCATAGCAATGAGCTGTGTTGTTTGATTTATGAAGACATAAAAATAGATTAACCCAGGGGGGCAGGTAAAGCAAAATGTATGAAAAATGTTGATGGGTGATGCAAACTCTAGGTAAAGACATACGCTGTAGGTCAGAGATTACTGCAAGTGTTATTAGGCTGCACATCTGCAGCACTACCAGCATTATATGAATGAGGGTATCTGAGCACTGACTCAAGTGATACTCCCAGATGTCCTGGCTGGGCAGTGTCCCATGGGGTTTTGCACAAGGTTCTTTTGGAAGACCAATACATTTGTTTTCTTGTGGTCTATAAAAGGAACCTCCACCTTAGGGTACCCTTAGGCTAAATCATTCAGAACAGACACTTGGTCACATGCTGTAATACCTACTTGAAACCTTCATCTTAATCTTGAAGTCATACAGCTCTTTTGTCTCCTGAAATGGCCTCAAAATGACTGTGTTCTGTAAAAGTGTCTGTTCACGGTGCGGTGGAGGGTCAGACTAATCAGCAATGAGTTCCTCTCTTTCAAAAGCAAACTGTAGTTCAGAGTCCTGTGGTATGACCTTGCTAGGAATGTAAGTGTGTGTTTAATTCACAAATCCTCTCTTGTTAAAAGAGAAGAAAAAAATCCATTATCAGTGTAGCAGTGAGCAGAGCAAGCATGTTAATGACTGGAGCTGAGGGATGAGCATGGAAGACCCAGCTTACTGTCCTGCTTGCCTGTTACCATGTAAGTAGCTCACCAGGAATATACTGTCTTTGCAGAATTTAAGGTGGAAACTAATGAGACAACAGACTTATGAACTTTCATTGTTGGTGAAAAAATTGTTTATAGGTTTCAATAATGTTTGAGTTCAATGTAAGTCTTGGGAACACCAGTTGCAGAAAAGCAAAAATCCTTTTGACTGGGAAGGCTCTATTGAGCCTCGACGTTTTTAACACTATCGTGCAGCTTGCCAGTGAGATAACTGCAACTGTCAGTTTTTTTCTACACAGTAGCTTTGACATGGGATGTGTCAAAATTCTGCCAAGGCAATAAGCAGCTGAGTTAGGTGTGTGCAGGCATCTGTATGTGGTCTAGTCTTGTGGAGCCTACTGTGCACACACAAATGTGTCCAGAGAGCCCTGGAGCTACAGCAGACAGGCATTGGAACCATCCACACAAAGTAAGTGTTTCCAGAGATGGACGGTTTTTACTCTTTGCTTAAAGAGCAGGGTGGCAACTTAAAATCTAAGGGCATGGTGAGTTTTGTGAGGACATCATTAGGAAGGCCCTAAACTGCTCTCAGGAGCTTTCAGTGACTTTGAATCTGGAGGATGTGGTCACCCTCTCATGGTCAAAGCACTCTTCCCAAAGTGTTTGGCTGGGTCCGTGTTTCCTAAAATGGTCTAAATATGTTTACACAGCCAAGATAAAATTATCTTAGTAAATAATAATGGATGGATGAACTGTGCACTCTGTGAGGCCTCCAGTTTTCTCTGCTTGGCCATTGACATCATGTAATATTGCTGAGAACCCAAGGAACTTCCTTGAAAGTATCTTGAGGTCCTTCATAGGAAAGTTGACTCAAGGACAGGCAGGGTTTGAAGGCAGCATGAACTCAGGCTGAATATAAGCATGGGTGCAGTGTGCTGGACCTAGACATATTATAGACACAGTTAATATGAGCAATCTTCTTGCCTCTAATAACATCAACTTCCAGGCCCCCCTCTTTCAGAGGACTCCAGAAAGCAGTATCACAATGGGATATCTACTCTTTTAAAGGCATCATGCATTACAACCAAAACATCAGACTCCATCTTTTCCCCCATAAGTAAGTTGGTGAGAATGAATACATTTATTGAAGGTGGAATTTCTGCTGTTCCTTTCACCCTCTTCCATTTCACTGCTGCTTTCTGTCAAAGGAGTTAGTGCAACATGCTCCTGCCTTCCTGCATGGATGTCAAAAAGATGTGTCAGAACCTACTTGTGAAGGGTAAAGTCACAGGCGTGCAATGGTCCCAAGGGGGAGAGGCAATAATGGCTCTGTAACAAGACATGACCTTCTAATATAAACCCATTGCAAATGGTGTCCAAAGCCAGGCCTCTGAAATTGCTCCACAATGAAGACCAATCAAGCAGACTGCAAAAAATACTTCCCTAGCCAATCCCAGGAGAGCACTTTACGGCAAAAGAAAATCTCTTCTATAAGTAGTAGAACCTGTTTAAGGAAAGAAGAGAAAGTTGAAGAGGAACATTTACCAAACCCATATTCTTTCGGAGATACACTCTTTTTGAGTGGAGGTATAAGATGATGTGCAAACTTGTATGTTCTGGCTGCCTTTTTTAGTTGGTAGTATCTTACAACAGCTTGTACAGATGCAAATAATTACATTCCAGAAATGAATGCAGCCCCGGGGGGAGGGGGGGAGAAGGCCTTGACAGAACAAGGGAAGAAATAACATTTGTGTGTTACAGGGACAAGTAACTCTTACTTTATTTTGGGCCCCGTGTGTTGCAATAGAGAAATGCAGGTTGCAGATTGCAGCATAGTTCTGTCTTTGCCATTCCTCTCTGGTTTCACAGATCTGTGTTTGTTGGGGTTTTTTTTCTTATAACATTATCAGTTACTCAAATAAGGGCTTGTGCGAAGCACTCTGGATTTGAGTGTGGACAGGCAGTACATTAGCTAATATGATTCCATTAAAAAGGGATTCTGTAGCCAGTGCCCCAATTAAATGAAGAAGTGGCAATATTAATAAACCTTCCAAAGAAAGGGATAAAATCAGGTACCCACAGTGACCCCACAGACATGAGTGCTAGTCAGATCAATATATACCCATAAGCACTGATGGAAATAGCTAAACAACAAAAACGTATCTAGGCCACTGAGATTTGGCAGTACAGCACACCCGTAAAGTATCCTTTGTTTCTCCAGTCTTGCTTTCCATTCCCTTGCTCTCCAGCCGAAGATCAGTGTCATAAGCGTGAGCCACCTGTCTGCAAACAGTTTCTTGCTGGAGTTCATCCTGTCTCCTCTTGATGCCTGGTCTAAAAAGGGTTTCTTGGAAGTTGAAAGAATTGAATAAACAGTAATCCAAACCCCTGCCAGCTTACATCCCTAATGCAACTGAAATGATTTTCATTCACGTTTTCAATTGTCATCAAATATAGATAGTTGTAGCTGGGCACAACTCCACTGACGTAAATGACTGGGCATTCACTTTCTTGGAACTACACCTACTTGGATCCTAGTCAAAGTTTTGCCAGTGCAAGGAGGGATGTGACCAAATACCACAAAAATGCAGTTGTTACTTTCTACAGTGTTTTGCTACTTTGGAAATGTTGCAAGACTGTGTCCTTATCTTTTCTACCCAGATTTCATGTTCATGATGCATATCTTTGTGCCATCAGGGTCTGGTGGTTACAATGCACTGTGCTCACAGCTACGGTATAGGAGGGTTTAAAACATTTTAGAATTTCAGCATCTGTTTTATGTTGATTTCAGGAGGAGAATGGGTGAAGAGGATGCCAAGTTCCAGAGCACAGTAAACACTTTGGGCCAAATTCTCCCTTCGTCTACACTGGTGTAAATCTAACGTTTCTTCATCCAGCTGACAGGTAGATTCGAGCCAGTATAAAATAGGGCAGAGTCAAGCCCTTTAATTTGAAGAACACAATTGCTTCCTCTGGCCCATGCCCAAGAAAATATATTTAAGATATACAATAGATAGTAGAAGAAATTTTAATTAACAGTTTTTTTATGGAGGTATTGGGTAAAAGCATTCCATTCTGGGCTGAAAACGAGGCTTTCAGAACTGAGCCAAAAAGGGGAATGTTCATCATAAATGATCTAAAGAGGAGTACAATTAAAATGTGTTTAGAACCTTGAACTGTTCTGTTAATCAACATGAACTTATAATTCCAGGTTTTAAAATAACTGATGATGTCCAAATAGATTTTAGCATCTATTAAAGGTATCATCTTAAGACACATTGCTAGGGAAAAAGGAAAATGAGAATAAAGTTGTAAGACTAATTCATGGTAAAGAAATATGAGACCTCATAATTCTTCCCAAAGCATCACAGTTAGTAAAATATTACACTTTTTTCCTACAGCAGAAACACAACAGAACAACATTATTCTCTAGCGGTCAACATTAATTGCAAACTGATGGCCACTTCTGATCATGGGAGTCTTCACTAGGCCACATTTAATTATGTTAACTGCAGACATGTCAGCCTGCCCAGCTCCGGCAGCCCTGCTAGTTGAGCCGCTGTCAGTGGCATCGGCCAGAGCAGTCGCGCCACACGGGGGAGTCTCTCTGCATGCACGGAAAAGTTCATGTTTCATAAATCACTCGCTTTGAAACCTGATTTCTCTGTACTGCAGCTTTGTCAGTTTGTCTGAGAGTTAACATAAGATCTGCAACACTTGGCAGGGCAAAAAACAAAGCCTAAACCATGATGTTTCTATAAATGAATTGCTTATAAGTAAGGTGGATAGGATTTTGTTGGTGAGGAAATGTGTCAAGCATGATTCTCTTTATTAAACACTGTTTAAGCTACCAACTTGCCTGGTATTTGCATATAGAACACTAAGAAAAGTTCAATAAATCTCAGCCATCAGGTAATAAAATACTACAGATTTTATTTAATCATTTAGGAAAGCAGAGGGTGTGGCAGGTTCATTGCATGGCACGGCAACACGTTATCTCAGCACAGCGAAAATGGAACAACACTGCCGGAGCAGGATTCAGCCATTTCAATACCACATTTTTCATTGCAATGTATAGCATAGCCTTCTACCATATAGTTACAGGAATAATGGGCATGGTCCATGGTGTGGGCAGTCTCTGGGTACACCTGTCCCGGGATTTAATGAGCCTGGTATCTTGACAAAACACACCTTTCATGAAGTACAGGCCATGAGCAGTGGACATACAGCCTGAAAATCGTGTAGCATATCTTGAAGGGTGAACCATCCTTTCCCCAAGTCCATCTCAACCCAGAGGATACAGCAGTGGTGAGGCTCCTGAACAATGCACAAAGGGAAGTGCTGACAAAGATCTCTCGAGGTGGCGCATGTTTTCTAACACTGCATCAGACCATCCTAACGAGCTTTCTCTTGGATTTTTATACATCATTCTTATGACCTTACCATGCCACACAGGAGACTTACTTTGCCAGCTCATTGTTACCTGCTACTAATACAGACCACTGCTAGCACAATACACTATTATCCAGGAAAACTACATGTACTGACAAACACTGTTTAGTGCATATTGGCTACCAATCTGAGAAAGCCAGGGTCACTGCTGAACAATACCAAAAGAGGTCTCACTAGCTTCTTCTCCCTCCTCCATTGAATAAGCTGTTAATAGACAAGCTGTTATAGAGAAAAAGAACTAAATAGTTTACAAGCTTACATTTGAAGGCCTGTGAATTGCATTAGCTGAGCCAGCTGAGTGAGAGCCAAGGCAATCTCCCCACGATTGTAGAAAATGTGGCATTGAGGCATGTGGAGGCAAAGGAAGAATGACAGTGACCAGGTTTACAATATGCAAAGCTGGAATAATTACTGCTTTCTGTGGCATAGAATTTTTAGCTGAACTACGACATGGAATAAGCATCTCCTTTAAATGCACAAGTGTGCATGTGTGTTCATATTTTAAACCTTCTCTCTTTTATGCAAATATTAATTTACAGCCTTAATCGAAACTCTTTGAAGTTGACTTTTAATTTTTCCTCATTGGACCTTTCCCCCTTCTAGCCCTCTTTCTCTACTGCACAGGCCACTCTCAGTATGAGCAATGACCACAGTACTTTTTTATTACCCGCTGTTTTCTTTGGGCCTAGCAGTTATGAATAGGAATGTGAACCACTTCAAATTCAATTACCTGGACAATTATTTGGGATCAGTGGAACTGGAATCTGCAGCTGAAAAGTTTTTGGGACCCTCCGGTTACCAGCCAAGAGACTGACAGAGTTCTTTTTAAAATTTCTTTCTGTTCTTTAACTTTACCAGAGACATAAAAGTTTTGAAAAGCAGCAGAACAAGAAAAATTAATAATAGAGAAACAGCAAAATTGAAAAGCAAAGACTGGAAACCTCAGATCATTCATTTTAAGACATTCAGTGGCAGAAAAGAATGAAGGAAAGATGAAGGACAGGACAGTTAAAAAACAGTCACCACTGAACAAGGATAATTCAAAATTTCTAACTTTGAGAAAAGCTCAGAAACTTTTAAGGGGTCAGATTTTCACACAAAGGAATTGGTTTGGATCAAATATAATTTTTTAGAGTTTCAGGTTAAAGATTTCAAGCTGCTTACAAGTTTCCATCTTTATACTGTCCTCCCAATTTTATAGTCTTTGGTTAGAAACAAACCAGGTGACGTTTCTAACCCATTGTTGCAATGACAGCAGTCTGAAATACTGCAGTAAGCGCTGAGGTAGCTGGTTTAATGCAGCCCGTAGAACCAACCTGAGATCAGGTGATTGCTGACAGGATATTCAGCAAACTATGGCAGTGGCTTTTGCCTTAACCTCCACTAATGGGTAGCTATCTTTGATAGCTCATTTACAGCCCAGTTAAACCAGACAGAAATCAGCCTGACAGGAAACACATTTTTGGCTTTTTAAAAACAGATTTCTTGGTACATTATCATATAAATTGTCAACTGGACTAACCTGGGTCAGTGATCCAGATAACAGCTTTTCTAGTCAGACTTGAGCTTTGCCGATTAAACTTTGTCTCAGAATCTGAGTATCTTTACCACAGAGAAATCTTTCAGTCATGCTGACTTACAGTACCAGCCATCTATTGCTTACATCTGAAAGGAAAGCATTAGTCTATACTCAGAAATCCAGCATCCCTCTACATGGGGGGAGAATTTCTGCCACTATTTTAAGGCCAATGGCAAAACTCATGTTGACTTCAGAAGGGACAGAGTGATTTGCTGACTTGTTAGATGCTCTCTTTGGCTTCCAGTCCTGCAGTAACAGTGTAGGTGAATCAGCTTCTGGACTTATATTCACCTGAGATCAGACCAAGTGGAGATTATGCATTTTCAGGTCCTTGATTATGAAACTTTTGCAAATGCAAAGCTCACTTTTTCAGGGTATGGCTTGCAGTTAATTAATTTCACCAGAATTTCTCTTCATCTTTTTGGAACTCATGCTTTGGCATACTTCAATACACCACCCCTTCTTCTGTATTTTGGGGAGCTAAATCCTGAAGTCCCATCTCAGTACTCACTCAGCAAAATTCCCTTTAAAGACTTCAGAGAAACCATCATGTCAAGGGCAGTTTGTTTCACTGCAAGGCTCAGGATTTATCTAATCAAACCTGGGAATTGTTCCCTTTTGTTTTGGTGGGTTGGTTTTCCTGAGCTGTTCAGTCTGCCCTCCTGTTAGATCCTTTCATTCAAGTTAGTAGTTTCCTCAGGTTGGCTGATCTTTATTTCTGCTTTTAATATTCTCCATTGATTTTATTGTAGTGCACTTACATGCTGTTCAACAGTCCCCTATTACTGTAAATAAAATGAGATAAATAACTTGGCTTTCTTTCTGCATTTAAAATGTTTGGCAGCAGCCATCTCCACCCTTAACTGAGTGTTTGACAGTGTTACTGCCAGTATCTGTGAGGGCAGCTCCTGAGACTGCATGCCCCTCACACGTCACTAGTATCCATACTAGTTAGATAAAGCTAGCTTGGAGTCTGCTGATATTACTGTCTGGCTTTATCTAGCAAGCAGAGGTACCAGTAGCATCTGTGCATCTGTTGGATGTGCAGATGGGGGCAGCTGCCCTCTTAGACACTGGCAGTAATAGCAGTGTTAATACGTGCATCTATGACCAAACAAGATACTGCTTATCTGCAGTATATGTGAAAGTCACTGAGGCTCCCGTTTTCACATCAGGTAAGTGTTATTCCTATCTATCACTTACAGACTTTGGCTTAACTGGTCACTTAAATAACAACAATAAGATACAAAACACAGCTTCATCTTTCTTCCCCCTTGTGACTGCTCTTTGCAGGCATTCCTCTGCCCTGGCCTGTTTCACTGTCCTCAGGGAAACAACCAGCATAGCCAAAGTATAGAAGGTGCATTCCCCTAGCAAGAGTCCGTAGAGCATTCCCAGCACCCACGCTCCCTTCAGACTCCTTGGTGTTGGTGCTGTTATCAGCACAGTTGGAGGCCAAAGCAATTGCTGAAGAGCTGGGGCAGCTTCTCAAGCAGAGCCTGCAGCCTGTGCTGGGCTTTGCACCACTGCAGTTTGCCGAGTCAGTACTTACAGTATGTGGCTGTGTAGGCTGCAGTACAGACCTACCCTGAGACTCCTATCTTGAAACGGGCCTGCCCTGTGAGCAGACACGTTACCATAGCTTATTCTAGTTAGTTTGAGTATTGATAGCATAGCAGCTGACTTCAACTGCTTGAATGAATGCCCGGATCTGCTGGAGGCTCTACAGTCTGCTTAAGCCAGCATGGGGCCATCTTTATTGTTATTTCACCCTGACCAAGACAGATTGGTCCGGGTACTGCCTCCATGAGTTCCCAAGACTGACTGCACCAGGTCTGAGTGGCTCAGTACTGATGTCCTCTACCTCTGCCAAGGTTAGAGATTTCAGCCTTACTGCAGGTGATGCTTACTCGTCTTAAAGCCCTGTCTTTCACACGTAGGTTTTTTTCCTGTTGTGTCTGTAAGCTAGCACTGAAAATCAAACCTGGGCGGAGGTTCAGATCAACACTGCCAATAGACAGCTTTATTTGATCTCCAGAAATACACACCCTCTTGCAGATGTGTCTTCCTGCTGTGCTTTGCATGGCTGCAGCCAAGATAGCCTATAAAACAGACCTTCACATGGGTATGTTCACATCCAGACATGCTGAAATAGTGCCAACATTTTCTCCAATGTCCCAAATTTTAAAGAGTTCAGTGTGGAGTTACTGGGTTTGACTCACTTTTACTTAAATACACACCTGAGATCTAAAAGGACTGTGTTCTTTTTAATTTGTTCTTGTAAAAATAAATCTATTTCAGTTAGGTAATACAAACTGTTTTGAAAAGAGCGGCAGAATATCCTTGTAAATATATTGTGAAAACAAGTAATTAAAATAGTCAAAATAATGATTAAAAATCGCATGACTTTAAGAAAGCACATAAAGAGTAATCAAGCAGGGTAAAACGAAATAAGATTAATTTGAGACTCGCATATATGGTGTATTTTATTCTTTGGACTGAACAGAAATACATGCTGTGAAAGGGTGTTCTGAACTCCATTAAAGAGTAATCTTTGTACACAACAGTAGTGCTGAGCAAATAAATGTTGTGAGGCAAAATAAATAAGTTTTGAGAAATGAATTAGTTTAGCAGTAGTTAGCCAATTAATTAGAACAAAGACGGAAGTCTAGCAGACAACACAAAGAGATAAATAAGGAAGAGTTCAAGTTGCCATAACAGCTTTCGCTATTCTCTCACTCTACTTTTTGCTAATTCTTCCTCTCACAAGCTTTGTGGGATTTTCTTTGGAGGGGGAAGGGAGCCAAGAGGATGCAGTAGCAATTTTGCTCACTCTTGAAATGCTATCTCAGGGTCTCTCAAAAAAGGTTAATTGTAACTTGATCCTTACCACAATTTGTTCTAACAGGGTGATAGAGTGTGAACTAGAATGGAGAAAGAATTAGAGAAGATTTAGCTAAGTTGCATGTATTCTAGACAGCAAGACCTGTTCCCCTACAGCAGTTAAGGAATTAACCAGTGCAGTTTCATAATTATTAGTTATCATCTCTCAGAACCTGTGGAGGATAGGTCAAGTCCCAGAAAACTGGAAGAGGGCAAATATAGTACTTGCTTTCAAGAAAATGGAAAAAGGAACTCTCAAGAAACCATGGATTTCTCAGCCTAACTTTAAATAGGCTATAACTGGAAAGAATAAATTAGAGTTTATAACATTTGTGAATGACACCATTTTGGAAGGGACTGGAAATACTGTAGCACCACAATTAGAACTAGTGCTCTTGGTAAACCAGGGAAATTATCCCAATTCAATAAGGTCGCATTCACTCAAGTGAAATAAAAAGAACTTCATATAGGCAGGAGAAGCCAAATCCCCACATACCAAAAATGCAGAAGAAGCCTGGAAGATCTGAAGGTGATAACTTCCACAGTAAATGAAAAGTGAGATGTTCTTGTAAGAAAGCAAATCTTGTAAAATGTACTAACAGTAGCACTGCTTGTAACATGCGGAACATCGTTACTCTGCTGTGCTCAGAACTATTGGAGGTTTACCAGTTTACACTGAATCTGGCTTAAGTACCATATTTTTCAATAAAAGGTTCGGTCCCACTGGACAGGAACAAGAATAAATAGAAACCTATAAACCCATAAGCTATGAGAAAAGTTTGGAGAAACCGAGTTTGTTTCATTTACACAATTGAGGGGAGTATGATAACAGACTTCCAGTGTGTAAGAAGCTACTAAAAGAAGATGGCAATCCATTACCCACTGAGGTTAGGGCAGGAAAAATTGCTTTAATTTCCAACAAAGGAGATTTAAGTTATCTTTCTAACTATAAACCTAGGTAAGCACTGGAACAGGCTGCCAGAGTGTCTGTAGAATCTCCATTACTTGGGGTTTTAAAGAACAGATTAGATAAAACAGCTGTCAACCTTGTTGGGTATACTTGATGCACATACCTCAGGAGAGGTGGACTTACACCAAACATCCTTTAAGCTCCTTGCCAGCCCTACCTTCCTCAGCTCCTGAAATGCTGTAGTTGCATAGTTTTGTAGTTGCATATACACCCTAATTTTAATTAAAAACAAATATACAAACAAACAAGAAAAAAACCAGAAAGAAACTTGAAAATGTGGATCCTAGCATTTCAAAGATCAGAGGTAAGTAAAACAAGTCAGTATCTTTTTGCTGACTCTGATGATTCCAGATTCAGCTGTGTTTTAACAGAGGTATAGGACTTAGACAAAGAAGGAGTAGAGATGCTGAAGGTGGGGAAGGCAAAATTGGGGAATAAGCAATAACTATTCTGCTACCCACCCTTTGAGAGCCTTCCCTGTATCTTTATCTCCTGGAAAAGCTGGGAAGCGCTCATTCTGTTTTTTCATGTCTCTGCTTTCGCAGAGAGTCCAGGGAGAGTCCAGGAGGGTACCCTATGAGATGCATGAGCAATAACTTGGTTGGAGCTGAAAGGAGCACACAAAGGGGTCTCTCTGGACATCGTGGCCAGCATTTCCATGTTCTTCTCCAGCACGACACAGTCTATGGTTTAAGACAGAGGATCCCCAGAAAGGAACTCAGAGGGTATGTAAAGGTAGCAACAGAGGAAAGCAAGAGAGTGTCTTATGCAGATTCCTCCCCAGCACTGAGAGAACCCATTCCCCACACAGTGGTGTCCTAAAACAGTGAAATTTGCAGGGACAAAAGTGGCAGATTCA
Source organism: Aptenodytes forsteri (assembly GCF_000699145.1). Classification (NCBI taxonomy): domain Eukaryota; kingdom Metazoa; phylum Chordata; class Aves; order Sphenisciformes; family Spheniscidae; genus Aptenodytes; species Aptenodytes forsteri. The sequence continues at coordinate 7,063,543 of NW_008795909.1, forward strand.
GCAAACATTGGGGGGTAGTTTAATATTGCTTCAAGTATCCTCAGGCACTATTTTTTTCTGTATGTTCAATTATGCTGTGGATTTATTGATAAATAAATCAAGTCTCTGCTTTCCATTTGCACACTGAGGGAAGCCACAGTTGAGTTGCAGAATTTCAGGAATACATTCATCTAAGCATGTGAAATTCTCTTTGGTCTTTGAATCCTCTTGCCAATAAACTCCTCTTACCATATTTATGGAGTACCAGCTTTTCAACACTTAGTTTATAATCCACAGTCCTCTGCCCTTTTGCAAATAACTTCTATTTTGCCCTGAAAGGCAGTCTGTCTCAGCTTACACAGCCTATGTGTTTGTGCCTGTCTGCATTATTTATATCTCCACTAAAGACATTCCTCTTTTCCATGTTCTTATAACGGTGCCTAACATGCAATATTTGGACAGCTACTTGTTGTTGCTGATGAGAGTTTGTCCACTGCTCCTACCTTTATGGTACAACCTCTCGGTACATAGTTTTGAGTTGCTGGCCCTCCAGCATGCAACAGCAACAGATCTCCATTTCACAAGTGAGTTAGCAGAGGTATCTGGTGATGTTTGGAGTTTGATCTCAGCTTTTCTGAATGATGCTTTTTCATTTTGAAAACTCATGGTGTTGATGTTTACTTCTAAGCCATCATAGTTTTGTAAGTAAGTCCCATCCAGCAAGACATCAAAGAGCCTACACCGTATTTTTCTTGCTCAATTACACTGTGAGAGATGTAGATTCTCTTTAGACAAGCTGTAAGCAGTGATTCCTACATATTAACTCTCTGTTTAAAAATATCTGTATTCCACTGCTAAGGGATGAAGAGAACAATATTGCCCTGCTTTTTTTCCCTGATGTATCTTGACCTTAATTAAGAAAGATGCTTCCCAATCCTATCCATGCTGAGGCTCAGAGAAGTGCACCGTGACATCAGGCCAGCAATCGCTACCCATTTCCTCTCCACTGTCAGCCTTGTGACAATAGCTTAGTGCTGATGGCTAAGTGTGCACGTAAGAACCACAAGCTGTCTTAGTGATTAGACTGGCAGGAGGTGATAGCTCCAAGTCCTCCTAGAACTTCTTATTTTGTCATGCCCTGCAGAGGGATTGTAACCATATTTAGATTTCTAGCACAGCACCTTCTGGTGAGCTACTTACACATTAAAGTAATGCCCAATCCCTATAGCAGGATACACCTGGGAAAAAGTCTGTTCCCAGGAGTTACAAGGGAAGGCTCTTGGGTTTTCAATATAAATATTTTACCAAGCTATACAACCCCAGAGGAGGTGTTTGTTCCCCAATTCCGTCTGTTGATACTTTTGTCTGAACTAACCAACTCTGCTTTTCACTGTCATTTGTAATTACAGTCTATAAATATTTCATATTACTTTAAAATCAGGTTTTAAAATATTTAAATTAATTGGGGCTGGTGAATTAGATAGCCAGGAATTTGAAACTGAGCTTGTCTAATCCTCTGTGCTGCTTTTTTCAGCTTTTAACTGTAGCCCAAACTCTCCCACTTTCTACAGGATAAACAAATGGGAGATAATTTTACTTGTAACATATGAATGATTTGATTCAGTTAGCAACGTTTTGTGTTTTCTTGCAATTATTTCAGCTAACTGAAACTGGGCTAACCAGGTCCCCTCTGAGTATCCAGGCTGCCAAAGTATGAATTTGGATGGGTGGGCACCACAGAGGAACTGCCTGAGCCTTGTAAAATTTCAGTTACAACTGAGATTCATCTGTAAAATGGGAACCTGTTGTGATATATCCTGTAGTCATGCTATGTGCTGTGCCCCATGCAGCACTCCCTGTATTCCCTAAACTCTGCTTCAGCAGCAAAGGATCCAGTGAATTCTCAGAAGATATCCCTTTCCATACTGTGTCCAGTGACCACATCAGGGCCTATGAAGGATGCTTCCAAAATATTATGCATCATAGATATGTCGTAGCAATTGCCAGTATGTCCCAGAAATGTGCTGAGTCCTATAGTGACTACTTGTAGGAATAATCCCACAGACAACATGCTCAAACTTAAGTTTTTATTTGGCATGTGAGATACATATAAAAGGAACTTCAAGAACTGAATGTTATTACTTATTAGTGTGATGTTTCATTTTACCACAGGCTTGGGTAGTGTCCATGGAAGATTTTGGATGCATTGAAATGATACTGCAGGCTGTTCATCAGGGAATAACCAAGGCAACAGTTGAAATCTCTGAGCATTTTAGAAAGAGTAAATAAACCTGTTGAAAGTGTAATTACTATAGAAGACAACTTAGAGGTCCTGGGTGTAAAAGGTGAGAGAAACTATTATGTTTATCAGAGACGGATTTTAGGAAGTTTTTCTTTTCTTAAGAAGCTCAAACAAGCTATTATCTTTAATAACTAACTACTAGTCTGAATTTCAAACCAGATACTGTCAGTCTTATTCAACAAAGCTGTCCATTCGTCTACCAGCTTGTGCAGTGAGTGGATCTTTCAGGAGAGGAAGATGAGAAGAAAACAATCATAGAGGACAGTACATTCCTGCAAGCTCCATTACCATTTATGGAGTTACTCACCTCTTACTCTTTTTAATCATGAAGTGCAAGGTAATATTTAAGAAACATTTCTGGTATGAAACTCAAAGATACTGAATAGTAAAGCGCAACTGATACCTTTCAGTTCTTTTAGTAGAGCTTAAGCAGGTGTGAGGCCTGTGTCTTGTCTCACACACTTGGAACTCCTAGAAAAAGAGGAAATTTGGGGCAAACACATATTTAGGATCTTTTCCTTAAATCCAGATCTTGCACTAGATTATTACCTTGTGTATTATCCATAGGCTGAAGCAAACCATGGTTTCCCCTAGCATCCTACTTAAACCCTAGAAATAGGGTTTATTTGACACACAGTGACTAGAAGGGAGCAGGGAACAGTATGATTGATTTTTGCTGTGACAAAAGCCACCTGGTTCTCCTGGAGAGAGGACAGGGAGGAGGAACCAGACTCCCTCTTAGCTGAGCTCTTCATCTGTTTCTGCTCTACTAAAGATTATCTAAGGCCATTTTTTCCCATTTTGATTCTGTGCAAATCATGCTTTGCATTCAAAGGAAATTTGTCTCAGGACTGTAATCATGGCATAAATAGACCTATGCAGGGTCTCCCTGAATCTGCATTCACTGAAAAATCCCATACCCAGCACGTCTATGAGGAACCATTCAACCAGCTGACTAAGTGCATAAAGCATTTGAAAACAGTAGCCTTATCTCCTCAAGAGTCGACAGCAAAATGTATGGCCATGTTGAAGTTTCTGGCAGTTCTAGAAATAGTGCCTGCTGAGCAAATAAGGTCAGAGTGGGTGGGTGAAAATAGATTGTTCTCAAAATTTGGCACATAAAACTTTAAAAGTGCTTTATGAACAGAAATCATTCTCTCAGGTCTCGATCCTGCAAAAGCTCATGTGGGTAGCCTTCTCAAGCTCATAAATTTAAAGATCTGTTTATGTTTTTGCAGGGTGGGGTTTTAGGCTAAATAAAAGAAGGTGAAACATTAGCCATAGGAGGTTTCACCTTCAAAGGAAGATATCCGTGCCTTTCTGTTTACTAGTTTTCCTGTGAGCAAAATACTTGACTAACTCTTTTTTTTTCATTTGCCCACCCTTTCAAAACTTAAGAAGCAGTTCCTCTAAGGTACTTGTTTTGATTTTTCCACTTAGGTATTCTAGGAACTTGCTTAAATCATTTGACATTTATGTTAATAACATAAAATCTTAGTGATCTGAAATCTTTATATAATTAAGCAAAATAATACAGCTCCCTACATGGAACTAAAGTAGTTCGGGGAAATTCTCAGTGGAAATAAGGATGACTCATTCCTCAAGCAACACCAACAATTAAGTATACATAAGCTATCAGTTCCCAATTGGAAAAAATTGGGGCATTTATATAATAAAGGGCTTTCTTAATCTGCATGGAAAGATGATAAGGTATTTGTACCAGCTGAGACTGTATTCAGGAATATGTTTACCAGTACCCAAGTTTATTCTCAAGAGCAGCATCCAGTGAATAAGACCATACTGGTGGTAATTTTAAGCCTCACATATTTGTAAAATCATTACACTGTCAGTCCTTTCTGATGCCAGAGTCTGCATGCTGTGCATTAAGATTTTAGGATGAAGGACTCAAAAAAAATTTCTACATTTAGGTATTTAGAACCAAACAAGAGTTGTGATTTGGGCAAAATCCAAAGAAAGTAAGCTATCATCCCAATTGGAAAAAATTGGGGCATTTATATAATAAAGGGCTTTCTTAATCTGCATGGAAAGATGATAAGGTATTTGTACCAGCTGAGACTGTATTCAGGAATATGTTTACCAGTACCCAAGTTTATTCTCAAGAGCAGCATCCAGTGAATAAGACCATACTGGTGGTAATTTTAAGCCTCACATATTTGTAAAATCATTACACTGTCAGTCCTTTCTGATGCCAGAGTCTGCATGCTGTGCATTAAGATTTTAGGATGAAGGACTCAAAAAAAATTTCTACATTTAGGTATTTAGAACCAAACAAGAGTTGTGATTTGGGCAAAATCCAAAGAAAGAAAACCTTCTAAAGAAAAAGAAGCCTTAGGTGCTATAAAATCATTATCTTCCTGGTAGAGGTATATAATTTTGAAACTCTATATACCATTCAGCTTCTTCCTTTGGCGTCAGCATGCCCATTTGTCATGGCTTGAATCTGAGGTCTAATCACAACCATGTCATTGCATGCCTTGTGCTGGGTGATGGACACAAACCCTTGGATGCATTTAGATCACCTCTGCCATTTGGGGTTTTGCCTGTGTTGCTGACAGAGAGATCCCTGTGTGGAGGAACTCAACAATTCCTAACTTAAAACGCCACCAGGGGTCTGTTCCAAATTAATCATGTATTGGCATCGGTCTCTGCTCCAGACCAAAGCTAATCAGCCAGTCCCCATGCTGAAGGCTATGTGGGCCCTTAGTGTTCACAAAAAAGCGTCAATGATATTGGCTAGCAGCACTGCTTGGTGCCCCAGAGCCCTGTTTTCCCCCCAGCACAATTTGGAATCCCACATTATTTATCTCTTGTGGTATTACACCCTGTTTCCTACTGAAATCTCATATTCTTCTCAACAGGTGGGGACTAAGGCGGAGAGGAGAGACAGCCAGGGTCACAGAGAAGGCTGTGAGGGCTGGAACAGTTCTTTGGCTCCTGCCTACCAGAGCTCCTCTCTGCACAGTGGGGCAGCAGCATTGCCCCACTGCAGGGCAGTGTGAGGGGACATACTGCACTGTAGGACTTTCAGATACTACAGGGATGGGACTGCACAATGACCAGAGCCAGGCACCTTTTTGTAACCTCTCCACTGCAAGTGCTTACATCTAAGAACTGCTCAGCTGGTAACAACAACAGCTTTACTGAACCTATGGTTTTATGAACACCAGCACATCATCTGTTCTTTCATCCTTTGGCTTTTTAGAGGCAGCTTGTCAGGAAGCACAGTGTCTATTAAACATGCAGCTCAATGGATATGGCTCTCTTGATAGCTAACTTCATTACATATGTGCCTCTTTGCTTACACAATACACCCAGTTACACTGTTTCTTTCCTAAGGAGTGAGATGTTTTTTTAAACTGATGCAAGATTTGATCCACCGTGTTTATAGCACATATTGGATGAGCCCTAATTTGCACGAAGTCTTTACAAGTGGAAAACCTTGCTAAAACACATATTATTGAATGGATATCTTGCTGTGCTTGGATCAATGAAGCTTATATTGTGGCTTAGGCCTAATCTTATGACAATTCAACAATTGAATCCCCTTATGTTAGGCTACTGGCAATGTTGCAGGACGCATTTTGTATCTACTGATTAACTGTGTTCAGTTTGTGCATAAAATGAAAAAGAAATCAATGAAAACACTTAGAAAAATGAAATAGAGAGAAAGAGATGGACATATCAAAAAGCAAAAAGAAGAAACAGCCCTGTTGATTCTGTAGTGAGATGGCAGATTTCTCTGAATTAGTATCTTTTTCTTGGTATCCTGGAATGATTCTTAGGTCATCACACTGAAAATTTAATTTTTAAACATTTAGTGCTTTAACTCCTAAATAGCAGCAGCTCTGGACATGTGGTGGCTTTACATAGGACCACTGCAAAAAGTCCACTGGATAGCCATCGGCCAGCAGACAGGACTATGATGCTTGATAACATGGTCAAGCAATGTTTCAGACTGGTTTCCTGGGATCATGCAATTGTGGGGATGGGCACAGGGATGGAGGTCTCTAATTCCTACAGCTTTCATACACAGTAGTAGGCAGTGAGAGGAAAAAGGCGATCCTAATGCTTCTGCTAAGGGGAAAAAACTTCTATCACATCTCACACCTTATTAGGTATTGGGAACTATACATAGGCAATCTGAGCGTAATCCACAGAAAAACAGGCAATGTTGGTTCGGGTTGCTCAGGGAACTACTTATTATGAATACGGACCTGAGAATTCAGCTCTGCTGTTTAAGTATTTTGGAAGTGATTTTCACTGTTGGATTCATCTCCAAATGGGAAAAAAATGTAGGCATAGTAGCCTAGATTTTGATCTTGCAAAGCATTCCCAAGGCCTGTCACTTGGTTCTTGCTAAGTGGTTTCATGCAGCTAGGGATACATCTTAGCATGTGTATTTAATGCTTTTGAAAGGTGCTTAGCTGACAGTCTCAGAGGATGATTCTTGGGCATATTCTGCCTTCAGATATGTGCAAGCTACTCCTCTTGATATCAGTGAGAACTGCTTTTGCTTATGAGAGATGTAGGCATCTCACATTTTACTCCTGTCTCTCCTCTGGTACTTTGACATACTGGCAATCCTGAACCTTCCCCTTTTTAATTATCATTTTTAATTCTTACATGATTCTTACATGATTGATCAAAGTGTGCCTACTGGAAGTCAGTTCTGGAACTGCAGCTGCATGAACACAGCTTGCTTCATCATTTGAATCTTTTTCTTTAGACTAGCCTCAGCATCCCTTGATGATTTCTATAATTTGCCCCCAAATGCCTCTGCTGAGTACATTATTCTGTATTTGTCTATGTTCTTTCACCTTGATCTGATGCAGAATTATCTCACATTGGATTTGTGTTCTGGTGTCCATTTTTGTACTTGCATCTCTTCTGCTGCTTTCCAAATGTGTCTGACTTGCTAAGTTCCTGTTTGGGGACTATTGCTTCCCCTCTCAAAGATCTGAATTTTCTTTTGTTTCTTTGATCTTTGGCCATCTATTTTTGTCCATAGCTCTAGCTTTCCAGTTTGCTCTGTTTTATTCTGGTATTCAGTGGTGCCCACAGTGCCATCCCGATTGAGCTTGGGCAAAAAAAAGCAGGTACCTAGAGTGGCAGACAGTTACCGGTGTCAAAATTGCCAGGGCTTGGCTGTGGGACATCACTCTATTTTGCTTACCCCAGAGCCATACTGACAGCTCCTTCTGATGCCACAGGAGAGGACAGGGCGGGCAGGAAGGGGGGCAAGGGAGCAGCACCATCCTCCCTGCTCCTCCCGTGAAAGCAGAAGGTGCTGCCTTATTATCCAAAAATCTCTCCCTGCTCCTCAGTCCCAGCTATTTTCTTTAGAAAAGCAAAAATCAAATTTGCCTGCACTTCTGGGAAAGCAGGAGCTTTTTTTCTGATGCCATCAGACTGAGGCATTGTCTGCTCCACACTTTTCTTAATATTCCCCCCCGCCCCCTTCCATTCCCATTGCTTAGGCTTTGTCATGATTTGAATAATCTGCTTTCTGGCAGTAATCAGATTAAAATATTAGGTTTCTACTTTTGTTATTTCCTTTCCTGACACTCACAGAAAAGAACTGCAAGATGAGGTGGTTCCTCAAAAATTGCTATCATAAAGTTCTATATTTACCCAAACTAAGCTGAAATTCACATTGTCTGTACTCTAAGCATCACTTCCATAGCTTATTTTACCATTACCCTTAAAAGACAATGCCAACAAGCTCTTCTTATGCTGTACTGATTTTCTAATTTCTTTCCTACTTTAATTTAAGCTAAAAGCTAACCATAGCCTTCCCACTGTTCAATCTATTGCTTCTATGTCAGGAAATCATCTTCTGCAAGTGTTGTATTTGTAGCCTAACAGCACACAAATCAGAAAGGGAACTTTTGGCTTCCAGAGTTATGCCCAATGGTTAATAACTACAGTTTGTAGTTCCAGGTACTTTTTCCTGTCATGTTACTGTGAGCACGCAAGCAAATCCTGCTTTTCTGACTAGTGGATAAAATCAGATAACGCCAAGTGGAAATCATACTAAATCTGCAAAGATGCTAATGTGCTAAGAAGCTGGTCAGGCCTTAGATGAGATGAAAAAAGGCCTCTATTTCCTAAGAAATAAAGATGCAGGTGAAGAAGATGAATAAAATCCTGTGGATAAAATGGAAAGTAAAGATCTTTCTCTTGTTTCCAATAAAGTGCCGCTAGAGGGTCTCCCAGGAGATTTCTGTTAGTCCATATATTTTAGATTCCTGGAGTTTAGTTGTTTCAGCACAAAAATAATGAAATAACATAAACTGATGTCACAGCATATCCTTTTGCCTTGGTATCAGCTGTCTGAAGTCTTTGATTTTGACCAAGGTACTACATCTCATTATTTGTAATTTAGTTTAGGTTCACTTCTCATCACAGAGCTAATGGATTTGTTCCAACTTGCAAGCCTGAGTGAGCTGGACAGGTGAGGGCTGGCAGCCGCCCCTGGCAGAGATCCATGACACGGGTGCAACTCAACAGCTTTCCTATAGTTTGATTTTGAATATCATAAAAGCCCATTCTTTGATAACAGATTAGTGCATCATCTACTTAGTGTAATATTGTACAAACTCTGATTAATGATTACTTCTTTATCAGTAAATGTAGCTACATATACACAAAACTGTTTATACATTAAACAGTGCTGACATGAACATGATTATGTAAGTATATGTGACTTTCCTTCAGTGCATAAAGAGAAATTTTTATCGTGTTTAACTGCAACAGCCACATTTTTATTAATTGGTTATAAATTCCCTTAGTACAGGACTTCTCAATTATTATTAATTGTTCTTATCCTCAAAGAAACAAGCCCATTAGGCTCCAGAGTGCTGTCTCATTACCACTGTACATCTGCACATAGATTGAAGCTGGGGAATGACTCGGCAGCACCCAGATGACAGGTGCAGTCAGCCTGGGCTTCTCCTCCATGGTAATATTTATAACCAAAAAGCCAACAATCAAAAGGTAAAAGGGTAACAGAAGGTTTCTTCCATGGTTGCGTCCAAACCCCAAACCACATCAATGGTGGGCTCTTCCTCTTTTATTTCCCAGGCAGCTGTTTTACAGATCTTGATTTATGTGTGAACATTTTATGTCGATGAGTTGTGCTAAGTGATAGCTGGGCTGCAGCCCTTCTTCCTGCTCTGCTGGGGAGTGCCCTCGTGCAAACGGGAGAGGGTATTTGCCCCTCCTTGTGGACATACGTGTTGTTGGGTGCAGACTGGGAAATACTACTGCTCAGGCATCCTAATGCTTGTGAAGTCTACAGGCTTCTGACTGCCCTGCAGTGTGCCTGATTATTCCCAGCACAGGTACACACAAGCTGCCTTCACCCATGCTGTGGCATGGGGGTGCGGCAGATTTGCTCCCATTTCTCTGTGCAATAGGTAGTAAGTGCTGAAGTGTTCTTAAAGTTGTGGCCTTTTCACCCTGTCCAGGCAGTTTTCTGCCACTGAGCATGAAGGCTATAATCAGCTGCTGTCCTGCTGCATATGACGCGAACTTTTATTTGTAATGGTCCCCACCATGTTCATCCGCCAGCTGTTGACATAGGTTGACATCAGTTCCTTCTCATTTCTCACAGCTGTACTCTGGGTTTAGCAAAATCTTAGCTTTTAATCTCAAAGATGATAAGTTTCAGAAAGTGTGTGTTTCATAAGCAAGAAACACTCCTGAATTTTTGGAATTAAGTTTAAGTGATTTAATGTAATTCTCACCTTTCAACTATCGCTTTCAACTTTGCCTTTCATTCTTTTGAGTTGCTCCTTGTCATGTTCCAGTTCAGAAAACATTAAAAGTAACCTTTTCCTAATGTTACAAGATACCAGGAGAGTTGTCTGCCTGAGTAATGGAAGTGTTTAATTTGAAGCGGGGGGAAGTTACCAGCTGACTAATACAAAGGAAAGGAATTATGTCTAGAGGCAAGGTCCCTGGACTGGGGCTCAGGGAATGTCTTCCTATCTCCACTGTGTGAATTTCTTTCTACTCTGTTTTCCCTTTTAAGCTTTCTATATCTCATCTACTTAGGCTTTAAGTTCTTTAGGGTAGGGGCTCTACCATGCAGCAGTGCAGTACCTGAAACTATGGGGCCCTGAATTTTAATTGGAATGTCTGGGTACTATTATAATTGCAAAAAAAAGAAATAGTAATAATGACGGGTAGAAATTAGTTCTCCTGGATTTTGCTTCTAGCACTAGTCAGTGGCTTAGTGTAGGAAACAGGCAAGCCACATAGCCTCTCTGATCCAGACTCACTCCTAAAGGCACTCTGTTCACCATCTTAGCCTTTTACCACTGTCTGAAGTTGGTTCTTTATATGTTTACGCACCAGTAAAGTGTATGATGAAATTCTTACCTGCCTCCTAGGGGTGTTACTAGGTTTAATACATTAATATTTATAAGTACTTTTATATGCTTGGATGAAAGTAGCTATAGATATACAGTAATGCTCTGCATTAATGGCAAGGTTTAAGATTAATAAAGCACTATGGAGAGGGAAAGGAGGCCTTGCGTATAAGATACAGCCTCTCTGGGGGCAGCATGAGCCAAAGGGGCATCCCACTGCAGGGATCTTATGCTGGGCAAAGCATGTCTTCCTGGAGTTGAATGAGACAGGAACATACCGGTGAGCAAGGCTGACCATGATGGGGAACGTGCTTGCCACTCAGAGCTAGAAGTACCGCACATAACTGTCCTTCCGAACTGCAGACCTGCAATCATACAGCTACCACGCTTCTGCAGCAAGAAGAAATCTAAAGAGATTTAATTGCTCCAGTTTTAGAACTGGGTAATTATAGCTGGTCGAAGTGTTTTGGCACTGAAGTAATAATTAACCATGTAGTGCACTGGTTCTCTTGACAGCCCTACAGTCGGTCTTTGCAAAGCTGATTTCCTCCTTCTCTATTAATATGCATTTGCAACAAAATCTATGCCACTGACCTTATGAATTAATGACCATTTGGGTATAGGAAAAGATGCAAGTCAGAACTCCAGAGGTTAAATGTATCTAACTGCACAGCAAAAAAATACCATTTGGTCTGGGAACTAATTTCAGTTCACTTTGAGAAAGAAAAATCGTCATTACAGGAGATGATTTTTAAATGCCAAGATCATCTCCTTAGAAAACTCATTAAAAAGATTTTGTATTTCTGAGTTCCTAGTCTATTCAATTTATTAAAACTTCAGGTGAAAACCAGGTAACACAGACACTAAATATATGATACCAATTTATTTAAATTTCAGATTTCAAAAATTCTCCTTGAGAGCACTACATAACTACAAGTCCCTGTGAAGAAATTCCTAGTGTAAACCAAGAGTCCAGTTCCTTGAGGACTGAAAGATGCAGCAATAACATTGGGTAGATGTGGAGCTATGATGATTTTAAGTAACATGTGCTCTGAGAGAACAAAAAGAAAGAGAGAAACAGAAGAAGGCAGAGTTAATGAAGCTGGCCGGCTGTTTGGGACAAATCCTGCAGACAAAAGATATTTATAAGATGCTTTGTGGTTACGCTGTGGTGGACCCATAGTTCAGTTCAATTAGATTAAATACCTGGGATCATCAAAGCCTTTGTGAGGCAAGTAACATGCATGTGTTGGCATGGAAATGTTTGGAAAGCACAGAAAGATCCAGTTGGGCACTTTTCTGCCAATAGGATCCATCCACTCAACAGTGTCATCTGTGTTTTATAAGAGAAAGAGACTGCTCTGAAGAAGGTGACATATTAGAAAAGTCAGAATTTGAGCCTATCTTAGGGGTTCGTGTCATTCAAAGTATTATATTTTCATTTTTTTTGTTTCAATTCATATGAGTCTGCCTGGATAGGAAGAAATCCTCCACAAAAAAGTTTTACAGCAGTTATTAGGTCTCCTGCATCACTTCTTAGAATCCCTTCAACAACAGAACTGGGTCAATCCCAACCTTTTTGTTGCATTTTGGGTCTCTAGAAGCTTGTAATGAAAAATTGCTCTTATTTCAGCAAGTAATCCAAACCACACTGAAACCCTCAACTAGGGAAAGACTAGGCCCTGCATCCAGGGAAACTGGCACTTTTGCTAGGGGGTAACCTGAGGCTGCTGATAACAGTAGTAGGCTGTTCTCCTTTAGCAGATCTGCCAGTTAAAGATGGCATTCACTCTCTGCTATTGCCATTGACAGAGATAGATATAATATTAAAGAAAGTTTGCTTCGTACATGTAGTTGTTCAGAAACTCAAAGTATTCTGAACCCTGACAATGAAATAAAAGCTACAGAGTTAAAACATTCTTGAAACGGCTATGTAATGCAAATATATTTACAGAGAATTTGCACAAGTTACGTTCCAATGTTGCACATTGCATTTCTGCTTGCAAAAAAATATTTTTCCTCGGAATATTATTAAAATATTCCTCTATATAAATATAAATAAATTTATATTAAAATAAAAATATTATTCCTTGGAAAAGGAGAACAGGAAATATCACTATATTCAGTACATTGTTCTACTGAGGAAAAACAACCTATTTAATTAAAGTGAATTGACTAATTTGAAGATGTCTGGAAGCTATTTCTGGGCAATATTAAGGTGAAGGATAAAATGTATAGTTTATAGGAAACATGGCAAATGTTCTTCTCTGATGATTGGCTAGAAGTATTTGATATGAAACATCTGCCTCTTAATGAAATTGTTCCCCAAAATAATGATTACAAGGTGCTTCAGGAAATATTTAAGTCTAATTTAGCTTTATTACAAGTGTTCTAGGTTAATGAAAAGCATTCCCTATGCAGCTGCACATTGTCTGCTGTGTTTTTTCTTACTATATATCTCATGGCATAAGCCATAAGAATATTAAAAAAATACATGCTACAGGGTCATAATGCACTTAAAAGCTGGTGGAACAGTGTTAGCATAGAACAATCTGGCTACCTGCTCCAGCACTCCTCTCTGATGTCTGTGACATTAGCAGCAGAAAACAAATACCATTATTTGTGAAGCAGTATCTGTGTTCTTCATTTAAGAAAGGAAAAAAAAATAGTGAAACATCCCAATTAAGGTGCTGAAGCACTGGAGAGCCATTTATCACCATAACTCCTTCCTAATGCAGATTTTTTTGCTTGAAATACTGCGTACTGCATTATGTCTCTGCACTTTTCAAACAACACCACCAAAGGTATCTGTAATGCAAAGGAACAGCCATTGATATGGTAATCAAATGTAAATGTCATAGTAGGTTACCGGAGATTATGTATTTTACAACACAATTACTTTCCCATTAAATTAATACAGGAATCTTGCATTAGCAAGTCACACTTAGTAGCAAATACCTACTAAATGGTTGTCTGTTACAGTGCAGAAAAATGCAAATATTGACTGATGTTGAAATGCACTACTTTGTTTTAATAGATAAACAATAAAATTCTAGATGATCTAATTCTCAGTGGTTTGTGGGTTTATCTTTTCCTTATCTAATTTCTGGGTTTACAACCTGGGTACCTAATACACCAACCTGTATTTGAATATGTGATTGAAAAAAAAAACCCAACCAAACCTAATCACTGGGAAAATGTGTAAGTTTTCTTGGAGTAGTTTCATGTCCAAAGGGGAAATGTTTGAAAGACTTATGTTTCTAATACTATGCCCTCTTTATCTTCAGCACACACCTCTGAGTTCCAAACTTAAGTGGTTTCCTGACTTAGGATTTTGTGTTGAAAATTTTAAAGTGGAACAACTTATTGTCCAGTTTACAGCCTTGAGTCTACCTCTTGGCATGCTACAAGGTTCCCTACGTTAATGATTTGTTACTTCCAGTTGCCAGTATAGAGCCATGGGCATTTGGCAGTGAACGTACCAACTGCACTGGGTTACTTGATACAAAGGGCTGGAATCCCTTTTTACTTTTTTCTTGCTGCAGCAATGGAAATCCCTGCTTTCAGCCTCCTGACTTGCCAGGAGAGATGGAGAAAATCCTGTATCCTGATGAGAACTCCGGGAGGAATTAGCATTCTAAAGAGTTCCACCCAGAAGCTGTGTCCTTTTTCCAGGACAAATTGGTTGTTTGTTTAAACTCATTATGTCTAACTGGGCTCTTTGATACACTGGGAGACATTCTCACTGTCTAACCTTAAGAGCTTTCATAAGACATGCTGGAAGTTTTCACCTTTCTCCAGTGACTGAAAAGAGACTGCTGACAGTCATGGAGGCCACAGCAAAATAAACCCAATGTGATGGAAAGTTGGGGCCATTTCCTTGGTTGTGGTAGCTCAGAATAACTTTCACAAAGTCAATATTGCTACACTTAATTACTCTGAGCAAAAAATCTTGGTCCATATTTTCATCAGCCTTCCAAGCAATAGGATCTTTGTTGCCTACAACACAGCCTTGTTGTAGGCATACAACAGAATTAACTATGGCCATGAAAACAGCACAGATCGATCACTGAAGTAAAAAGCCTTGTTACTTACAAAGACAGACTTGCATTAAATATGCACAAATCATAGGCTGAGTCAGAAGAGCCTTTCCTATAGCTATTGTCAAAGGCAATGAAACAAAGTATTTGTGTAGATTCAGTTCTTATCATAGATACTAATGCATCCAAGTTCTTTTTGGATTCCTTTCTACAGCCACAAACCTTAGCTCAGTCCTTAATCTCATGATTCGGCCTCAAACTTAGAAAAAAATGTTGGTCATGTAGCATTTGCAGTTGGCTGCAACATAATTTGTAGTAGAACATTCATTTCTGCTTGATTTATTGATGGTGCTCACTTAAATCTGCTGTACCACGATGGATTGCACCTCAGTAAAAAGGGCCAAACCAAAATGGTGTTTGGATGAAGTATAAAGCTTTATACCCTGACCTGAGCACATTCCTAAGACTCAATGACTTCATCATCCAGCCATTGCTAAATTAAAGATGAAGAGCGTAGGAAGCTGTGTGTAGCATATGCAAATGTGTTTTAGATAGAATATGCTAACTTTGGCTATTTTTTGGTATTGTTTGCACATCCAAGGAAAGTAAGATGAATTTATACAGATTCTCTGTGGGTGTAGGAATTGCACACTCATCTAATAAAGGAAACTATACATGTTAAAATTCAGTTTTCTTGGAATTTAACCAAATTCATCTCTGTGAAGTAGACAGTATTTTCATATATTTATATAAAAAAATGATTTTTTCTTCCAAGTACAAAAAATAGTCAATCGTCATCACAAACCCATCTTAAGAGATCCATTATATGAGTTAAATAGTAGCAAAATGCATAAATTATGTGAAAAACTCTGTGGTGATGTCTTTGTATGACAAAGACTGAATATATGTAAAGCCAAAGCTGAATACGTTTATGAAACAGAGAAAAGTTTTAATGTCTGCTCTGGAGCTGAAAAGAATTGGAAAAAATCTCCTGTAGGCTGAGAAAGAGGTGAAACAGAAAGAAAATTTGAAAGCTGCCTCATACAGTAAGTAACACTATCTGTGATCTACATTTTAAGAGCATCTTCAGAAAGAAACAAGTCAAAACAAGGATTATCAATATAAAAGAATCATCAGCAAGGATAGAATTTTATGGTCCTCCTTCAATGCTTAGACAAAGAGAAATAAACTTGTAAGTAGGAGGCTGAGAGAAGATTATGACATTAAATGGAATAATTATGCTTTTATTTCCACATGTAATCAAATGGAGAAACAATCAAGTCAAACTCAAGACATCCTTGCTTCTTTTTCCCTTTGTCACTCTGATGAGGAAATTACAAATTTACAAGTGATGAAAAATAATAATTCACAAGTTATGCCTCCATTCAGTGTCAGAACTGCTAAACTGTGTTTATTTATGCAGGTATTGTGAACATCTGGAGCAAGGATCATGAGCAGGGTCTAGATTTGTGAACAGACACAAAGGGCCTCCACTTAAAGAAATGAGAACATACAAAGCATGATTATAAAAAGGATAAAATATATGTACAAATGGTCATTCATGAAAGGCAACATTCAGTGATGACAATAGTGTTGTAGTTACTGTGGCAGGGGAAGGAACGTTGCAGCTCTCATCTTTCTTCACATACTGCTTTTAACCCAATCTTAGTTTCAAGTGTCATTGCCCATAAAGCCCTGACCAAATGTTTCAAGGTGACACTAGAATGCTTTGGATATCTTTTCCACCTTTTTTTTGATATATGTGTGTTAAATCATTCTTAACTCTTGCTAACAAAGAGCTTGTATTTTTTCTATTTCTGTATGAAAGCCTAGCTGTCTTTTTTATACAAGCACATACACTTTTACTCATTGTATTTGACCTAAACCTTTCTATTTTTAACACTTTATTTATATATAACCAATTACTATATCAAGATATTATAAGTTACTAGAAGAAGCATTTACATTATAATGAGGATGCAGCTATTTCAACCTGCTTAACCTTGTTAGAGCTCGTCTTTCAATTTCTTAATTAAAAAGATGCAATTTTGTTTCTATAAAGCACCTAAGGAAGATGAAATTCTGAGCCAAAAATAAACTAAAGCTCTTCTGAAATTTATTTATAAAGAAATCTCTTATCATATTCCAATGTGAAAGGTCATTGATTTACTGCCTCTGACTAATTATAATTAATTTGGAAAACAGAATGTTTCTTACCCTCATTAATATTTTCCATTACTATAGGGATAGAGGTCTGTGACTTGGACAAAACAAGAAAAGTCATAAATGTAGAGCATCATTCTTTTTCTCTTTTGAGAATCTACTGAAGTCTTCAGAGAGGCGAGGTATTTAAGAACGTGCTTAAATGTCCCCTGTCAGCAAAGCACATCAGCACATTCTTCTGTTTGCTTGGAGATTTAGGTATCTTTTTATCGTGCTTGGTTGAACTGAGGAATCTTTCTAAATTCAGAGATAGAGCACAATCTGTACTGTAGGAAGCGAGGGAAATATAAACACAAATTCCAACTTCCTCATAAAAAGGAATCTTAGCATTATTTGTTGACTCCATTTTGCAGGAATGAAAATAGACCATTTATATGTATTTGCAAAATGCTGCTTTGATAGTGGTGCTTTGCAGTGAGGATTGCTCATTGATGTTTCCTTTTCAGAGTCTGATAACTATGAAGAGTCCACCTTTGTCTGATGGATTGTCCTCCAGTCACTCCTTTCATATGAGAAACTCCATCTATAAAGAAAGTTTTGAAAAGCAGCTGCCAGGCTTCCTATCAAAATGGTAATGAGATCAGCATTTCAAGGAGCAAAGGATATGGTACAACTGGTTTATCTAATCCAGCCAAGCCCAGCAGTGTTCAGTAGGAGATGCCAAAAAGGTGTTACAGATGTTGTGACCAGTTTAATTGTTAAGTTCTATTACTTTCTACATAATTTCATAAGCAGTTTACAAAAAGTAATGCAAGACATTAGTTCAAGCATTGCACTTGCAGTTTGAAAATAAACTCAGGACAGTAAATGTTTATATGTGTTAATAATAACATCACCAATGCAAACTAAGGACAAGCAAGTGTAATGTTACCTGGCATATGATATTACAGATCTGAGTGAAAGCCCTTAGAAATCAGTGGCAGTAAGTCTGTCCACTGACATCAGTCAGCTTGTTAAATACCAAAACAAATGGGGGTCATTCTGGAAGGTATTTTTGTCTGTTGTCTCCTGGAAAACTGCATTGTGGCACTTTTAATTTTTCCCCGAGTCAATTAAAAATGAATGCAGGAGGAAGGACTTTTTGCTGGGGGAAAAGTATCTTCTTGATCTAAGATGATTATAGATTTAATTACTCGTTTCATTAGTTGACACTGCTCTGATTTGCAGTAGTTAAGAAAATATCAATCACTGTTTAAAATCCAGCTTCAAGTATTTGTCTGCAAATAGTTAACAGACAAGATGGATGACAGAAGATGGAGAGGAAGACCTTGTGGTGGGAAGTGCCAGGGTTCTGTAGAGCCTGTTGTTTGCAGCAAGAGTTTCCATTGAACAGCTCATCCCATAGGCTCTAAGAACAGTGATTTTCTGCAGAGCACAAGCTGAGGAAGTGACCTTTGCGGTGGTGCTGCACGTAGCAAAGATGAGAGCTTTCGAACATCATGCGTTTATTTCCAGCAAAGGGACACCTTGTCAGCCACTGTCACCGAATGACACCGAATGACGTCTAATTCATCCTTGCCACTAGATGACAGCACAGCAACACACATCTATAAAGTAACCAGTATTTTGCTACGGGTTAAGAATTCCTGGAGAAACAGGTTTCAGGAATTTTAGGACTAGCTCCATGGCAAGAAAAGATGACATGAAATTTCTATGTCTTTGGACTTTCTAAAGTCTTTGTACTTCATCATCCAACATGCATTTTGAGAAGGAACTTGCATGACTTCTGTGCTACTGAGCAGGACAAAATACCTCACGTACAACTGAATGCTCTGCATCTGGCTGGTTTCCTTATGTTTGCATAGATAAAGCAGAAAGTATGAGAATGTGGTGGCTAGCAACTCCCAATGCCAAAACACAAATATGACTACTAAATCCAAGTGACTAAGGAAGGTATTTGGGACATGAAGAAATTATGTGTATACTTTTGAGATCAGATGACTTACAATGTTTTAGTTTAACAAGTCCTTTCTCAGAGCTGATCTGGTCACTCCAGTGATACAGTAGACTTGCAGTCTACATAAAGACTAGAGAACTCTGGTACTGATGGATGCTTTTGACTGGAAAACACCAATAATTCTGCCATTATTTCATGCACGCTTCTTGACACACTCAGCACTTTTGGTAAAATACTTAACTTTTGTCAGTTGCTCTGAAGAGAAATAAAGATGATTAAGGGAAAAAATCCATGGGTTCAATTTCATGAATGTTAATGCTGCAGAGTTTACCGGAACAAAGGTCTGTCTTTCTTCTGTTTCCCTGCTCCAAGTTACACTATTCTTCCAAAGTAAGTGGCTGTAGTTTCAACTGGGAAAGGAGAGAGCTACCACACAAACAGGTCCCTTCTCCAAACTGCTACAATCCAGTCCACTCACTGTGTGCTCAGTGCAGGGAGGTGGACTACAGGATGTATCGAGGTCCTTTCCAATCCCATTTTTCTTTCTTAAGTCATTGTAGTCCTTGAGTTTGAATTAATACAATAATTAGCTATATTAATCCATCACTCTCAAAGGAGGAAGATATAGGAGTAAGCCAATATTCCCATGTCACAAGATAGGGCTCAAACCAGACTGTAATGAGAAGGGTCTCTCATAGTGGAATAATCTAGGAGTAATTAACTGTTCCTTCAATTGAAGTCTTGGATTGGTCTGCCACACTTGTGCAAGCACCCTACCTTCAAGGTATTCTGGGGTCACTCCCGGTCGCTTTCCTCCCCTCCACCTTTTCCCAGAATTTTCTGAACCTAAGATGTTTTTCGCCTGTCAAGAAATATGGTATATTCCTGTGAAAACTTTTGCTTTTGACAAATCACTGTTTTTCCAAGAAACACTGTTTTGTTTCCAAATCTTTTCCAAACAACAGCTGGAGAGAAGGTTTATGGTTTTCTGTGTGGCAAAAAAAAAAAAGAACTATGGATTTAATTTGAATGTAACAGTTTAAAACCTCAGTAAAAATGTATTTGTCCTCCTTATCTGTCCTTTCTTAAAGGCATACGTGTCTAATACTCAATGAAAATAGTATTTGCTCCTGCTTACCTCCACTTTCAGTCAATGTCCCTGATAATTAGTGCTACTGCATATGTGTATGTATTCACCACATACAGGTTGTGACACAACAGGACTGTCATATATTAGCATTTTGTGACCAATTCTTAAACATGTTTACAATTTTCTTCATAATTCTGCTTTCTTTCAAAGGGCAAGGAGAAATTACAGCCCACTGAGAAAAGGAGGAGAGAATAGCTGTGTGTGGGCAGAGAGTAAGTATATTCCAGGATTTTGTGGCTTTTTCTTTCATCTATTTCTTTCTATTTGATAATATAGCTCATGGATACCATACAGGGAGTACTTTATCATTGGCAAAAAACGTGTAGGAGAAAAAAAAAAACAAGCATGCCATTAATTGCTTACAAATATATGCTCTCAACCCTAGCAATCAGCTTTCAGGATTTCTAACCTCTGAGTTCTGTTCAGTTCCTTCATTTGAATAAAATTATCAACTTGTATCTTTTCTAGCATGATTAAACACATTGCTTTCAGGCAGATTATGATTGAATAGGAAAGATTTGCACTTTTTGAAATACACAGTCTGTGTTTCTCTCTCTCTCTGTAGGTGTGTCTATGCATATACATGCACCCTTACAAACTTACACACATCTACACACACACATGCGTGTGCGTGCGTGTGTGTGCATGCGTGTGTGTGTGCGCATGTTTGCATATAAATGGGGGGGGGGGAGGAAAAGAGCGAGGGAAAGAAAAACCAAAGCTAAGTTAGATGGAGTCATCTAGATGTTAAGGCCAGATTTTTCAAGCTTCTGCACTCAGTTGCAGCCACTGTGACATTCAGAAGAATTCAGTACTGGATTTCTCAGGAAAGTTTAACACCTGAGATGCTGAGCCTTTCTCACTCTTCCAACCACACAGCTTAAGGAGCTCAGCTGGAGGTTGTTATTTCTTACCTAGAAGACCTGTGTTTTAAAAGCAAGTAGTAAGAAAAAAGAAACTCTCTCAGCTTGCTGAAAGCTTTTTCTTTAGACAGTCATGCCTCGCATACAAATGGTTGCACCTGCAAACACTATAGACGCATTTGTGCAGGCCTGTTGAAAAGCTAGCCATAAAAGTAATTTTCCCCAAAGCCATGGCTATAAAAAAAAATTCCTTACCAAAATGTTACATGCTTTTAAATCTGTTTTTATTTTCCTTACTTATTATTTACTGTCATTCCCCCTCCTGCCTACAGAGTACTAAGTAACCAATACAGCTGTGCTTGCAGAGAGACATAAACATTCTCTCACGTTATGATCTGACACTGTAATGTGTTCTGATATTGCAATAATGAATGAGAAAATTAAATGCCTATAATACAACCTATCAGTATATGATAGGAAAAAACACACGAGTGATGGCAGAAAGGGAAGTATCTCATGTCTGCTAAATGGTAATTGGGGCTGAGGTGAGCACTTTTGCTGATCACATGCCTGCCTTGTGGCAACTGAGTCTGAACTTCATTTTTCCATCATTTGGATGGCTTAACACTGATACAACATCACTGTGGAGTTACGGCCAACTGACACTGGTAAAAGAGAGGGGAAAATTAAGCCTCCTCTGACTACATATCATCCAGTTGATTTTCTTTTCCTTACAGTCTCTAGTTTTCCTCTGCCTATGGCCAGATAAGTAGGAGGCTCCTTGTCCTTCTAGGGCAGGACACTTAATATGAGGTTGCTGTTCATCTTGCAGTTACAGCTGTCAATCAGCTTCAAGAGCTACATTGTCAGTTATGGTCCCATAGGGCCAAAATGCAGAGAAATTCCATGCTATCATTTTCACTTGCAGTCTTCTATCATGAGAATCAGGAGTTTATCATATTAATAAGATTATGGTAAGAAGAATGTTATCAAGGCATGACAAATTCTAATGCCATGAGACTGTTAGACAGTACAGCTTTTCTCTTCATTCATGGATTTGCATTACATCACTGCTGAGAGACTCTACTCCTCAGTAGAGAAGCTTGCAATATAAACAGGCAGGACAGACAAAAGGTAGGAAAAAGCAGAATCATCATTCTAGACAGATAGACCACTTGGGTCTCCATGAGATTAAATGATCTGCCCAAGGCCACACAAATAGTCTGTGGCAGTGCCAATTTTCTGTATTTCATACAGGCTTTTGTAAACCTCTGTGCTACACAGTCAACAGGTTTTCAAGTTGCCTTTTGACCTGTCTTTCATACCGTGACCTTATGCTTTGAAATAAGGCCATGACTATGATAGCAATTGTAATTTAAAATAGTACATACAGCCATTGTAATTCTTTTGGCATAATTATTCAAAGGACAAATTCCTCTTTGATTCCTCCCCTATGCAGGAAAATAATTTTAAATGTTCTCTAAAATGAGACTAGGTCTCAGAATTTCTTTAGTCTCAGTAAGGTTCAGTCTTTAAACAAGGAGCAGATGAATTTCCACAGCTTTCTTTTATATACACTCTATGCTACATTTCCCCCCTATTTGTTTACTAATCCAGAACTACTGCAGCTTTAACTGAAGAATGAACATTTTTAAAGTGAATTTGTCAGCTGAGATGCATACCTTTATGTAAGCATGGTTAATTTTAAGTTCAAACTGACATCTATGGTCAGAATTTTTTCTCCTTCCATCATGGGACAACTGGACAGCTATAGCACACTTGGTTTCTAGCCTTCAGTCTGAAAGCAACAGTATGACTCTCAGGCGGTCCATATCATATATACTAATACATTATATGAAATGAAATTTTCTGCACTATGTATGTGAAATGCCATTGCTAATCTGATGCTTAATTTAATCTCAGTAAGTAGAACATATTTACCTTCCTTAGTGATTATGTCTCTCTTGGATCAACAATACAGCTAGCTTGCAGCAGAAAAATTCAACTGTGAGGAAGTTTGATGGCTTTTACAATACTTCCCAAACCTGGGAAATACAGAGCAGCTTCATTTTCTGGTTCAGCTCCCTCACAATTTTGTCCACCTGGGCTGCAGCACAGTGGTGGTACACCAGTTTACCTCCTAAGCATCTCATTCACGCATTCTCCCTGGCTTTGCAACCTATTGGTGCAAATGTGTCACTTCTGAGATTCTGTCACCACTCAACAGGAGTCAATGATCCTTTGTAGTCAATAAAATTTACCTCATTTTTAATGGGAATTTTACAAAGATAAAAAGAGAGATAAAGTTAAGGACTAAGAGTGGTTTTAAAAATTTATATAGCAGCAACAAAGCAAAAAGATTTCAGTAAAGTCATGTATGCTGTAATACTGCTGATTTCAGGAAAATTATGCCAAATAAATTTGACCCATTCACTTTTCTTTTTATGTGAGGGGTAAGGGATGCTCAGATAAAGACAGTCAGAAAGGACTAAAACAACCACAGATAATTCAGGTAAAAGGAGCTTAACTGTACAGCTGATCTACAGCTGATTAGGAAGTAGAAATGGCCGTAGTTGGACAAGAAAAATCCAGAATTATTTCGGTACTTGCACGGATTGCACTTAAAATGTTTGGGAATTGCATCCATAAGGTGCTAAAATTCTTTAATAAACCAAATGTGTATTTGGGTATGGTGGAAAATCAGTTGAAAGGACTAAGAAAAGGTGGTTACACATATGGGGCAATGCTAGCATGACAGATGGTATTTGTTTTATTTATGTCTTCACAACTGTGTTTACGTTCTTTTAAGAAGCCTGTCTGGGTGGAGCCTCACAGAGAGGGTGTGCAGCCTCCTTCCTTGGGGAAGCTGTTGAGTATGTTGAGACGGAAACAATTCCAGGCTTCATGGGACAGGCAAAAGATACACAGGATGAAGATGATGGCTTGAAGCTCATGCAAAGACACTGCAGGGATGGGAAGGGCATAGTCAGGCAAATCTCACAAAAGATGAAGAGACCCTCCCAGGGACAAGAGAAGAACAGGATTTGCTCAGTGATTTAGGAAGTAATTGAGTTGGCTGGAAGCAATCAACTGCCTGCAAGGACAGAAGGAACATGGGATGGCTGTGTACAAAACATTGTAGTGCAGTTCTGTCCTTCCCTGCTGTTTTAAGTAGTATTTAATTTAAAAGTTTCATTTCTAGTTTTTCTTCAAGTAAACGTTGGCTTTTATGAATTTAAAAACATTTTGTCTGCTCTGGGGTGAAGGTCTAAGCACATCGAACACAGTGCTGTGGTTGACTCATTGTCCTGTCAACAGTCAAAATATAAAAAGTGTTAAAACAACCTAATTTAATGCAAAAACCTACTAAACATTTTCTAACTTCTTGGGAAAACAGAAAGCACTGGAATTCCTCTAGTGATAATGAATCCTTAAATTATTTTGGTCTTTAAACCTTTTTTCAAGAACAACAAACTATATTTAGAAAAATATCTTCAGTAAGTACAGCGCTTCAGGAAGACTCACACTCTCCTAATAGAAGTTTATTTTTGCCAGATGTTTTTAGGAAACAAAGTCCCTTTGGTTCAATTGAATTTTCTCTTAGCACATAGTTCCATCTCCAGGTAAGTCTTTGGAGCAGATCACTAAAATACTGTTTATTCTTGTCAGTTTTTCAGATACCTTAACTGCTTCAGGTGCTTTTTGGCAACTGTAAAATAGAACTCCTTTATGGTGAAAAGATTTTGTTTTTTTCAGGACATTCCCAGCAGAACTGGATCATTCAGCTGTCAGTTTCTGTTAGGTAAGCAGCATGTCTTGGACCTTAGTGCAGAAGTCTCTCATTGCTACTACTGCATATAGCATAATGCAAGCAATTTATACTTCCCATTTATATTAATAGTGATTTATTAAAAATTCATCAGAACAACTGAAGCTGGCAGAATCCCTCAGAATCACTAAATAATTAATAACTGTTCCACAAAGGTGACCTAGGCTTAGAATGCAATACCTATTTTTTGGCTTACCACTGGAGTTTCTTGTTCCCTACTAGAGTAAGTAACTAGCTTCCCTATGCCAGTGCCAGGGAAGAACTAGGTATCTTTCAAATCTACATTGTTGAATAAGATGCTGCCTAATGTAACTGATAGTAAATGCCAAGGAGAAAAAAAGTTATTTCCTAATCTCCACTCTTTTCTGGCATTTCTCCCCCCAGAACTTTACAGATGTGAATGGCTGGCTCTCTAATTCAGATTCCTTTTCACAAAATACAGCAAGAAGTGGTGGTGTTGCCACTACCTTTTATCTAGGTGATCAAGGGTTAGAGAGTGAAGGATATGAAAAATACAGACTCAAATCTCTTTTTAGCTTCAGCAGATTTTAAGACACATCTTCATCCTTCCAGAAAAATGTTTTCCAGCAGCCTGCTTGATTTTGAGAGTTGCTCTCAGTTTTCACTTTTATCGTTTCCATTTGACATGACTTATCTGAAATCATAGAATCATAGAATCGTTTAGGTTGGAAAGGACCTTTAAGATCATCGAGTCCAACCATTAACGTAACACTGCCAAGTCAACCACTAAACCATGTCCCTAAGCACCACACCTACATGTCTTTTAAATGCCTCCAGGGGTGGTGACTCAACCACTTCCCTGGGCAGCCTGTTCCCTGGCATTTCTCCCCCCAGAACTTTACAGATGTGAATGGCTGGCTCTCTAATTCAGATTCCTTTTCACAAAATACAGCAAGAAGTGGTGGTGTTGCCACTACCTTTTATCTAGGTGATCAAGGGTTAGAGAGTGAAGGATATGAAAAATACAGACTCAAATCTCTTTTTAGCTTCAGCAGATTTTAAGACACATCTTCATCCTTCCAGAAAAATGTTTTCCAGCAGCCTGCTTGATTTTGAGAGTTGCTCTCAGTTTTCACTTTTATCGTTTCCATTTGACATGACTTATCTGAAATCATAGAATCATAGAATCGTTTAGGTTGGAAAGGACCTTTAAGATCATCGAGTCCAACCATTAACGTAACACTGCCAAGTCAACCACTAAACCATGTCCCTAAGCACCACACCTACATGTCTTTTAAATACCTCCAGGGGTGGTGACTCCACCACTTCCCTGGGCAGCCTGTTCCAATGCTTGACAACCCTTTTGGTGAAGAAATAATATACTTAATTCAAAAATATAAGCAGTCATTGGAGAAAGAACCTAGGACTCCTCACTTCCCAAGTAGAGAGACAGATTTTAGTTGCACTCACTATTTTTATCTCTCTCTCTCTACAAATATATTGAATTTTCAATTAATATTCAATTTTTTTCATGCAATGTGCTACAAGTTCAAGAGATGAGTATTCTCTCTTAGAATAATCAATAATTGGGTTTTGAGGACAACATGACGGAATTTGCATGGTCAATTCCTCCTCAGGAAGAGAGAAAACTCAATATGGATCTGTCACGTCTTCAATCTGTGCATTCAAACATTCCAGCAAATTTGAGACAGACTCTGAACCGTTCAGCACTGGAAAAAGGCATTTCTGATCACGATCAATTACTGCTCGGCTGTTTATGATCATGATCAATTACTGGTGGACAAGTTTTACATTTATAGACTTCAGGTGGCAACTGAAGAGTGAATCTGAGGGTTAAATGTGGTGTGAGTCCTAACCTAAAGTCACAGTTAGGTATCTAATTCCAGTATAAGCGCTTTAGATCTTGCTCCTACTGAATTGTTATCAGGTGAATGACTAGGGCTGTAAAAAGGTGTAATTCTGTGCTTTTCATACTCTCATCTATGAGTAACTTCAATAATTTCAATTGTACCAGTTGACAAAAGGGGGGCACCTTCATTTCAGTTCTATAGAATGGGAAGTATAAATTATTTGCCTTTTTAATATTTTATATTATGATTAGAACAATGACCAAAAAATACAATCATTTTAATGAACAATGAAGGTCTGGAGTCTGTTATAACTAACTGTACAAAACAATACTTTCTTTTATAGCTGTGCAAGTGAAATCATTTGTGCAACTGGGATTCTAGGTATTGATCAGCAAGTCTAGTCTTCCAGTATTTTACCTTTTTTCGTTCCATAAAACATAAGTATCCATAGTCCTTCACAGGACTTCACAGTCATTTTAAAAAGGAACATTGAAATGTATTCCTCCTTCCAAGAGGTTTGAATTACTAATTCTGTTGGTTTGCCAGTACAATAATGGTGAAGTAACTCAGCAAGTGCTGAATTTGAGCCTGCCACAACGATCAGAGTTTTACTGGACTGCCAGACAAATCAGTCTTAACAGCATATGTTCATTTCCACAGTCTCTAAAAGTCTATAAGGATGCAATACATATTTTCTTACTCTACCAACTTAATGACAATCGCCAAACACATGAAATTTGTTAGCATGGGAAATGATTGCACAAAAGAATCTATTGGGCTGAAGGATGTAGAGACAAAAAGAGGCCAGACAGTGACCTTTTAACATTCAAACTAGAAGACTGCCTTATTGGAGCTTGTTTACTTAGGCACAGGAAGAATCTATTTGCTTAGCAGAGGAAAAAAACTCATTTGTTCCTCAGATAACCTGCTTTTTATATGCCTCTGTGACATTTCTATCCCCCGGCCTTGCTCCTATATAGGAATCACAATGAAAAAGATTATATTGAACTATAGAACTTATATCCTAACAGTATGCTGTTCCTATAATGGGAATTACTTTGAGTGACTTTAGTGCTCCTTAAGAGCTCCCTTCATCAGTAGAGTGGCAAATGGAACTACATGGCACAAGGGAGACCAAACAATAATCTGAATCCCCAAAAGAGAGGGAGATCTCCTGTGGAAATGAGTAAGTTGCTCTCCTGAGTAAGTTTTTCCCCCTTTAGTCCTTCTTTTAGACTGTGATCTTTAGCTATGTGCTTCTCAGAGGTGTCTGGTTCTCTCTAGCTGAGTACAAAGGTAACTTTAATACTTTTGTGTCACCTTGAATTCTATTCTATTAGAGTGTCCTTGAAATCTCCCAGAGAAAACAAGCCTAACTCCTCATAATTGCTTCGTATCAAAGACTGTCAGAAGCTGGAACCACCCTGACTTCCTGCACTGCACCCTTCCAGGACTGATAGCATCCCATACATGAGAAGGTAATCAAAGCTGACTGCAATACTGTAGATGGAACTAGATTTTATACACTACGTCTTTTCATTAGTATTCTCTGTCTCTGCGTTTTCCTCTTTCTATTGATGCATTTCAGCAAGTGTGCGGTTTTTTCCAATTCACTGGGATGATGACTTCAAGTACTTATTGACAATAGCCCTTATATATTCTTTTTCTGGTCAGTACTCTGCACAACTTTTCTATCTAATAAGTACTTCCTACTTCCTTACACAAGCCCAAATTACCTGTATTGTTGGAGACCCTGAATGTCAGTTGCTCCTAATTCAAATACAGTTTATATCCCTTGGTAAAAGCCACTGAATGCCCCTGTGGTTACCCAGCTATGTAGCATTCCATTATTTGCCCACTGACTCGTAAGAATTGCACATCCTGATACCCCTGGTTGATGAGCAAGGAGACAAAGAGGAAATCATCTTCCTTTGTCAGACAATGTCTAGGACTCAGTGTTATTATTACTGAGCCTGCACTCTTTCTCCCTTGCTGTGAGAGGAAATTTTTCTTTAAAGAAACTAATGTCTAAACAGACGAGATAAAGGATGGAGAAAGGAAGAATATATTACCCATTTTATAGATAAGTAACAAAGGTACAGGGAAAGCAAGATACACTCCTGTGGTCACACAGGAGGTCTTTGGCACAGGCATGTTCCAAACAAAGCCTTCACTCTTTGGTGAGGAGTCTATGAACTGTGAGTTGCAAGGATGTTAAAGCTCTTTTGTTAAATCACATTTTCTCTTTTAAGCAACTTACAGCAGGGCTTTTTATGGAAATCTTCTATGACGTTCTAACTAATCATCTTCAGATATATCATTGCAGATTCAGTACCTGTGTTTTCATGGAGCTGGCAGTTGGTTTGGGTTTTTCTGGTTTAGTGTATGAGGAAACCCTACCTGAATTCTGCCAGGTGCTTTGTTTTGTTTTTATTAAACTTTACTGTCCCCCTATTGCAGGCCAATGTCCTTGGTTACATTAATACTGTCTTTACTATGTGTGCAGCAGGTACCTGAGCCAAGTAACTGGCTTGTGCACACAGTGAGCAGAGTTAATGGCTGTATCTGCATTAAATCTGGGATAAAGTGAGAGTGTGAAGCTGGCTGAGTTACCACTGGAGCTCTGTATTGTGTGGAAGGAATAAAACTTGTCTCAGATTGCATTGTGGCTACACAGTGTGTACGCACACAAGTAAATCAACACAGCAGCGTAGCTAACACTAATTGAATCTTTCCACTCAGCACAGGGATTACTTTTGGTTGATTCTAGCATGGCCTTTTCTCCAAGATCCTCACAGATGTCTTGTCAGCAGAAAGGATTAGTAGAGGACAAGCATGGAAACCTGTCTGATGGCACCATTCCTCTTGTATTCCCTTCTCAATTTGTCCCAACTTTAGAGCATGGCCTGAAAACTACCATTATGCAGGACAAACAAATTCCCAAACACTTTAAATAATTTGCATTGCTTGACATCATCTAAGTCTCCAGGGCTTTCTCTGTTCCAGAGGCCATGCCTACCAGGATGGGTCAGGAGCACAGGTGGATGGTAACATGTACCTGATTCAGAATACAGTTTTATTTGGGAATGGTGAGAACCAGGGATAAATGGCAACAAGTGATATGAAAGACACAAAAATACTTACAGCTGAGCTCTTCTCAGGGAACAGTTTTTGTCTTGGAGGCATGGTTAAAAATGGGACTAAATTTGCATGTGTGCTTACGATCCTGAGTGGGTCAGGGCCTTCCTGTAGTACGGAAGCACAGAACAGAAAAGCAGCCACAAAGAGCCTACATAAGAGACAGAAATTACTTTTCTGTTCCAGGATTAAGTGTATTCATCACATCATAGCTAGAATTTTTGTGGCTTGGTTTCCTTTTTTTGGTTGCTTTGCATTAATATAAAAGGATGATGGGGGGGGGGAGAAAGAATGTCTCTTGAGAAACAGAAATACAAAGAAAAAAACCCTTTTGTTTGCAAGTGCATCAGACCTTATAAAAGTATATAATCCATGGATCATTGGCACGATCAACTGTAATGGCTCCAAAAGAGCCATTGTGCTAATGTAGCCGATGAGCATGAGTACTGCCTCTGCATACTAAAAATCCTCATGAAAATTTTAACAACATGCATATAGTGGATAAGTGCAGCATGTAGTTGTTTTTAAAATTGAGAACACAGTACTGTAAGTTTCATCAAAATGCAGAAGAAAAACTAAAATATATCCACCAGCAAAATGTAACTTTAGTAACATCTGATATTTTTTCTCAGATAAAGTAACTGATTTTTGACAAAGGAAATGAAGTAGGTCTCATTTATCTGGACTTCATAAAGGTTTTTGATATAATACCATTTGGGAAATTACTAGTTAAGCAAGAGAATTTGGGGAATAGTACAAGAAATCTGAAGTAGGCAAGGAAATATCTAAAGAAGAGATAACAATTTAAAGGGAAAGCATTGCAATGAAAAGAGCATGCTAATGGAGTTCTTCAAAGACTGATTTAATATTTTCATTAATGAGTGTGACACAGAAAGGAAAAATGTGGTAATGAAATTTCCTGAAAACAGAAAATTGGGAGATGTAATCAATACAGAAGAGGACGGGAATATCTTGTAGGACAACTTAGATGATTTGATGATCTCAGAAATACATTTAATAGAATTGTATCATTTACATGTATATTATATGTATATGTATATTTAAATGTAAATATACATTTACATTTAATAGAATGGCATTTAATATTGTACACTGCAAAGTCAGGGGTTCAAAGACAAAAAGGAGAATTTTTGCTTTTAGCTGCTGAAAGTTCACAAAAGGAGATCTAGGAGTCTTAATCAGCTGTAAGATAACTGTAAGGACCAATGCAAAACAGTAGTGAGAAAGGAAAACATCATCTTAGGATGTATCAGGAAGGTATGGGGAATAGTATTGCATTTAGACAGTGATGTAGGACCTGATCTTGAATATGGTAGAGGATCACAGGCTGAAAGAACAGGATTACTAACATGGTTAGAGAAAATATAAAGAATTTGACTTGTTTAGCCAGCAAAACAAAGGCTGAGAAAGGTTCTGATTAATGTCTGCAAATACCGCAGAAAGGTAAACACCAGACATAGGGGGTAGCTATTTAAATTAAAAGTATTGCTGATAAAGGACAGTTTCACATTGGCAATGCATATTTTTTAGTTGGAAATTAGAAGGATGACTCTGGTCATTGAAGGAGTGACATACGGGAACAACTTCCAATAGGAGTAAGTGTCAAACACCTAGTGGTTTCTAATATAGGATGTGAACAGTTTGTGAATGGGATGAACAGGAGATAGTGGTGGCAAGCCCACAAGATAGGAATTACCTTTGTAGGCCAGAATGTTATCCTATGCAAGAATATATTTTGAATAGTAATCTTGCTAACTAACCTCTGAGTGAAAAGTGTGATCTTGGCACATGATTATGCGATTCAAACAGACAGTTACTAACTCAGACTTATGTCACATCTTGTATTGCTTTCCATGAGAACTGGTATTGCTTTTCATGAGTCCTATTTATGCTGGGACTGAACTTGTGCATTCAAGAACTTCTGTACTTTAAAACAAATGTGTAATTCTAAGTAATTTTATTTGTAGCCCTCTTGATTTTTTCCTTTTATAATCTTTGTTCTTTAACTTTTCAGTTTCTACAATTTTGTAGCTAAATATTCTGTTTTATTGTGTAAATAGTCTGTTTATTTCCAAATAATCTGGGTTGAGTTTTTTGAAACTCATTAGCTTTTACTTTTATCCAACAATGATTAAGACTAAATGATGTTAACCAAAGAGAGATGGACAGAGACACAGTTTTTACAGCCTCAAAAGAGTATTCTGATGTTGCTGTGCATTAAATGATACACTATTTGTTATATATTTACTGTGGTATTTTGCATGGTAGGGAATAGTGGGAACTTGCTTGAAATTCTCAATTTTTTACCTTTTTCTGCATCTTAAGATTCATCCCTCTTCAATCCTTTGGTACCTAACCTTTTTTCCATGAGGTCTCAAAGATGTCTGTCAGATCCTTCTCAGCCAATTCTTTAAGATCCTTTGGTTGAATATGATTTGGACCTTCTGAATCATAAATATTTAAATTATCTAAATATTCTTTTACCTGCTTTTTATTAATTCTGCTGCCAGATATTCCCAAAGCCTCATCAATATTTATCTCACTGGGCTCCATGCTTCCCTCTTCTTTTATATTAAATACTGGGAAAAAATGTAGATGTTGAGCAATGCTTTTTCTCTCTGGCCAGTATCAGTTGACCCTTCTTTTGATTTAGGACAATC
This sequence comes from Aptenodytes forsteri, assembly GCF_000699145.1. Classification (NCBI taxonomy): domain Eukaryota; kingdom Metazoa; phylum Chordata; class Aves; order Sphenisciformes; family Spheniscidae; genus Aptenodytes; species Aptenodytes forsteri. The sequence continues at coordinate 7,095,873 of NW_008795909.1, forward strand.
TTTGGGTTTTTTTATCCACCGTGTATTTATTTTCTTCATCTCTTCTCCCAGGTTACACCCTTAACTTGAATTCTATTTTGCCCTCTCCCTTCCTTATTATTTTTATTGTTCTGTGTTACAGATGTAGCTACTTGTTTTTTTAGCTCTCATCTATTATGTGTTCTTTTCCTCCTTTCATTTTGTAAATGGACTGTGTTGCCATATTTATGACTAAGGGATGTTTCTGTGTAGAACTTGTATATTAAAATGTGACCACCTCATAAAAATATTAAAGTATGTACTTTATATATTTTTCATATGTACAGCTATGTAAGAATAATGTCTGTTCAATTTTGCTAATTTAAAATAATGGAATTTGAAATAGTAATTTAAGAAGGGTTGTTAGATGCAGGTGTTTGAATATGAACACTGTGTGATTAAATGCTGACATGATTGTAGCCTATGGGAATTTTGCCATCAGCTTCAGCTGGGTTAGGATTTTATTCTGATTCTGCACTTACACATAGATTTAACTTTAAGCAGATTTAACTTTAAGCCTAGAACTAGACCCATGGACTTAGTAGAAGTTGCAACACAGTAACATTATTCCTCTGCCTAAGAGTTTGCTGAACTGGGGCAATATATTCCAGGTAAGAAATGTTTTCACACAGAGAATGAAATAATGTAAAATTAAGATGTTCCTATTTGAGAGTTAATGAACAACCTGAGTGAATCCTTCATGTGCACCTGCTCAAAAAGCAATATAAAAAATACTTATGGACAATGTATTCTTTTAAAATATCTGATATATCCACATTGTCATTTGTATAAATGCTCTTTTGCAGTGTTCCATCCACAAGCTTCTTCAAAGAACGAAGCAGAACAATTAAAACAATATTTTATTTATTATCATTAAGTAATAAAAACATCTTTAAATTGTGACATTAAGGAACCCTAATTCCAAAACAGAGGGACTTAAATTTTTATTGTTGATCTTCCTTTGGAATTTGGGGGTAAAGTCTAACAAAAAACTGCTAAAAAATACTAGTGCCGTGCTATGACTACTGTTACAGCATAGGTGTGTATGTATACAAGTTTTTTTTAAACAATGATTACATCAGAGAAACAAAACTTGCATCGTGTAGATAGTTGAAGTGTCATCTAAATGTAGGGTCCAGAGAGGTTTGCTAATTGTAAGGCATTCTGCAGAAGGTCATGCAATTGATGCTGACATGTATTTGCAAGTGTGGCTGAAAGCTAAGGTGGGACTATGTCACATTATCTGTCTGCAGACTTGTCAGTTAAGGCTGGTCCAAGAATATAGCATCTTTTTCTCGTCTGACTTTAATTTATTGGTTGGGAGTAGTTCTTTGAACTGCATCCTGAGTTTTTAAGGAAGTTGTTTTCTTATGTTGTATAATTAGAAGTCTCTCTACAGATATGACAAAAAAGGACTTACTCTTTCAAGTTCTTTGTGCTGTTTCTTATTGCCAACTTAATAGATACTGAAATTTTGAATTTCCTAAAAATTGAGGTTAACATGGAAAAAACAGACACTATATTAACTGCACTGAAGCCAAAGTTTGTTGTAAATATCATGGGTCCAGCTGTAGCTTTTTTATTGTAAAAGCTATCTTAACTATTTCATTCAGAAACAATAATGATAAATAAAACAAGACCTTTAGACACTACATAAAAGGACTATATGTAGACTACATTTCATAGAGTCAGTCTACTTTTACAGGTTATTAATATGGATGGCGATTACTGTACTTTTGTAATTCAGTTTCCATCTGGTTTTACCTTATGTTCTAGAAAATGCATGTTTGGATAGAGATCTTGAGTATCTGTCTTATTGGCTAAGCTGCTAGAAGCTGTAGTGCCAAAAGAATGAATGCGAAAACTGACATGCTATGAAGGCTGATAAATAGAGATGCAATAGCATGAAAAATATGGTTATGAATAAAAGATTTATCCTCAAAACCATGATTTTTTATATAGTTTATATCATCATAGTATACAATTTTCCACTGTCACTTCCTCCTCACTTGTGAGATTCTTCACAGAAAAGTAACTGATACTTTCAAGTCAGGAATACCAACAATTGTTCAATAGCTAAAACAGGCACTTGCATGAGAAATGGCCATAACAATAAGCTGGAGCTGCTCATCCGGGATCATTTTGTTTATATTGATCTCTTGCCAGTGTTTGCATAGAATAAAATATCTTAGCCAGTTTGTAGCATGGAAATAAATATAAATGTCTAAGGATGTACTGTCTGTATCCTTTCCCAAATGTTGGTGTGCCAGCAGGACACTTTCCAATTTGCTTGTCTTCTTTCTTAAGTACACAAAAGCCCTTTTCTACCAAGGATAATTAAAGTAATAAACAGACAGATTATTGGGGCCCAACTAAATAGAAAATGAAGATTTCTAAATATTTACTAAAGGTTTGTTGCAAAATGCCAGCAATATTTAAGTAAATCAACAAATATGGCCGCCACCATTAACAAATAAACACATATGAAAAATGAACTGAATCACCGTTACTTCTCCACTGTTGTGCAGCTCTAACTCCACTAGTGTCTCTCGTGTGGCAATGCATTACTGTGACCTGCTAGGTGTAATACTCAAGTAAATACAATGAGGGCTCAGAGTCTGCTTCTTTCTACCAGACGTTTATATGGCACAGTCACCGAACATTATCGAGCGTGTGAATGTGTCAGCTAACGGTCATATATGACACCTGCTATTGCACCATAAAAGGCTTGCTTTGCAGCTTTCTTTCACTGGTTTTACACTATTGTAACTCCATTGAGTGAACAGTAATCTATGCCAGGTAGAGTGAGTTGAATTTCAAGCCCATCAGCTGCCCGAGGTTCTCTGTTCCTATAAGAGGAGGAAGTGGAAACAGAATGATGTCTGTAATTACTGGGTGCTCCTCTGTCCCTATCACAGGTTCTTTGTTAGAGTATAATGTTTAAAACTTCTGATCAAACACTGTGCCCTGGTTCTGGACCATCGTTTCTTCACTGCATGTCCCTCCACATCTCTGGAAAGTGGGATGGCTCATTGTTATGCAAAGATGGGAGAACCTGATGCAGTTGAATTCTTACAAATCATCTCTTGCAGACCCTTATTGTATCTTACTGAATATTAAATACAAATCAGGTACAATTTATGTTGTGCAGCAAAAATGCACCATGCACCATATTTGTTGTATGTTTGTTTGCAAGTGGAATATTTCACTGTGATAACTGTCCTGTTATTTAATACTATTCATGTTTGATTACAGAAACAGAGTATTGACTTCAAAGTTAAAACCCTCACTGCATTTGAGTTGTTATGTCCAGCTCATTATAAGAGATACTGCATGCAACGTGTTACTGTGCAAGATGGTTACAAAAATCTCCTTGCTGCATGAAATTCTTCAGGCTTTCCTAAGTCATGGGTGACCATATTGGATATTTCAGAGAAAGGTGATTTTCTAAAGTGAGTTGAGATAAATACTTTAAAAGGCTTCTACATATTCTAAGTACAAAACAAATCTAAAAAAGCTAAACCTGAATTTAACCTGAAAATTCAGATTAAATTTATCACTCAGTCTCTAGTGATATCTTTTTCACTGGCTTGTTTTTCTGAAGATGGGGTACAAATATTTGAACTTACTCTAAATCTTAAAATTTTTCATCAGATTCTGTTCGGCTTGGTAAAGTTTGTCCTGCACTGCTTAAGTTAGTCAGTGTGCAGGGCTCAATTATGATTTTTCTGTACGTTTCATATTTTCTACAACCTTTGAATATTCACCCCAATTAATCTGACAATGATAGCTGCTCTGAGTTTAGTAACACACAATAAACAGCACTTTACAGGCTTATGCTGCTATTTTGGTAAACGTGTCTGTGATAAGCATATTATTTGGAAAGGAGACAGTGGTGAAACATAACTGGTATTTGTTTATTTAAAACTTCTTGAGGTGGATAACTTGCCGATAACTAGGTTTTTTGTTTTCTGTGGAGCAATTTTTTCAAATTATTTAAATCTGGGCCCTAATGAATGCCATTATTCCCTGGGCATGATACTCAGTCAAAGGCCATACTAAAGCCAAATAAAACCAATTTTGATTGGTTCCAACCATTTAATATTTTATATAAAACAACCATCTCAGCTACTGCCTAGGGATTCACACTGTAAAATAGCTAGTATTTTCTAACCTGCCATTATAATCTTGCTTTTGTGTACTTACACATAGGGAGGTAGTACACAGAAAGTAGCTATATAAGAAATTTAAGTGAAGAATCCTGTCATAAAAATCACCAGTGATCATTCCAACTTCATTTTAAAACAGCCTAATTTTAAAATAGATATTTATGTATCTTAGTATTCTTCAGGTATAATCCTTCATAGCATTCAAGTGGAATGTCTGAAGTTTTTGTTATAGGGAAAATACCTGCACAGGGATAGGCCTTATATTTTATGCTAAATATATTAAAATTCAAATGACATCTTATAGAAAAGAGACTGAAACCCAGAGCCATTTATAAAACATCACATAAAAATTTTAGAGCAGCCAGGACTAGATTCTGCTCCCCATGGAGATAGATCATAGTAAAGGGTAGAGGTGAGAAAGTAGATATTAGGAAAAAACACGGGGACTTTCTTTTTCGGCACAATAAGTTGGCTATGATTTCTCCTCAGTGCCCAAGGATAGGGCTGCACTGATTTGAACACTGTAGCTTCAAGACAGAATAGTCTTTTACTGACTTTCTGCATATCCTATTACCTATATCCTATTCCCGCGCTACCCAGTGTATCATGTTATGGTGTTACCAGATCAAACTGCATGCTGCTTCTCTTTCAAGCACACAGTAGCTACCTGTGCATTTTAGAGACTGAGTGAGGAATGAGTGAGGACTAGAGAACCCTTCCCCATCTTACAGGAATCATAAAATATATGAGCTAGGACAAGCCTTTTTGCCTACTCACTGCTTGAGTGGAATGCCAATCTAGGTTAAAATTCCGCCTATAGCTTTTAGCCATTCTCCTCTACCAAAATAAAAGAAACTTTTTTTTCCACCACTTATTTAGGCAAGCATACTACATTGCATTTAAATGTTCCCATGTGGCCTAATGTTTGTGAGACTGGAATTTATCTGAATGTTTTTGTTGCCATTCTGTTGGCAATCAGTCTAGGCTTGCTGTCTTGCCAACTAAGCAATCTTAATAGTACTATCTGTTTCTTGAGTAGCACCATTTTTCTCTGTAATTCTCTACTTGCTTCTCATGCTAATTTTGCTTTGCTTAGAAGAAGTTTCTTGTGATAGCTATGCAGTTTTGCTTTATACTCTAATCTTTTTGCACAAAAAGTATGAAAGCAAAACAACAATTTAAAGGCCTATGAATTTCTCTAGTGAATCATTATGTTCTAGAAGATGAGTGACTTCATAATGAGTCCAGTTGGGAGGCTTATAAAGGACTGAGTCTAAACCTCAACTATCTTGGTCTTCCTCTTGAATTTAGCAATATAGCTTTTGATTAATTTATGCAGCTTGTATTTTTATAAGGTTAATCTCAGTTGGTTCAGCTCACTTCTGGACAATTGCTAGGGAGCACACAGAAGACACAGCCACAGAGTACTGATGTCATAATGGGTCCAGTTGGGAGGCTTATAAAGGACTGAGTCTAAACCTCAACTATCTTGGTCTTCCTCTTGAATTTAGCAATATAGCTTTTGATTAATTTATGCAGCTTGTATTTTTATAAGGTTAATCTCAGTTGGTTCAGCTCACTTCTGGACAATTGCTAGGGAGCACACAGAAGACACAGCCACAGAGTACTGATGAAGGAGAAAGCAGAGTGGCAGCCTATGGTTAATTACTGTAAATCATCAATAAAACCACATACCTTTAGATTCTTCCTCTCTCCAACCAGCAGTAGAGGCACTTTGCTGTTATCCCAGTTTGAAATCCTTTCCTTTCCCCAAAGGAGTGGTGTAGGTGGGAATAATGTGACAAGACTGTGCTGAGACGGTGACATTGAGTGCTGCGAATTTTTGTCAGTCTTTGCAGAGGGCCATGCTGCTTCTACTACTGCCTTCCTGCTTGCAGACTACATTCCCAGATTAATGCCAGATGTAAGAACCATATGCTAACAGAGAAAACTGGTCATGTTCTTATGTTAACCAGGGAACACCTATTCAAAACTCCATGGGTTTCTTATTGAAAGAAATGTAAGACAGGGTCTTACATGCTTTATTAAAACTCCCAAGTATAAAAAAGAAATATTACCAAAACTATTATTAATACTAAATTATTATTAATATCATTAAAACTAACTGAAATCTCAGCAAACAAATCAAAAGCATATTGATATCAAAGCAACCAGTCAACAAACTACTGTCGGGCTGTAGTTCAATTATCCAGTCAATTAATGCTTAAAGAAATAATCTTTACACATTCTGAACAGGATTTGAGAAAACTGACTGTTTGGTTATAGATGCCAAATAAAGAATTTACCAGGTGAGTCATATCTGTGATTCACACTGGTTAAGAAATGGCACCAAACCCAAGTTTCTTAATGTCCAAATCATAACTCTGACACCAGGTGTAAAGCTTCCTCTTGTAGAATTCAGCTTATACGAAGTTTGAAATTGTACTGTGTATCTGTACTGTGGTACTTCTATTGTGGAGGCTTACTCTTCCCTCACAGCAGTGATACTGTGACACAGATTACAGGGACAGCTTGGCTGATGGGAAGGGGAGGACTACTGCTCCCAGTTCGACATTGCCTTATCTGGTATAGATAGCATGAAGTGTGACCAGGGAGAGACCGTGCTGCTCTGTGGACTCCTTCGTCCCCACCAGCAGCCCCACAGATGCAACTGTCCTTGCAACTGTTCAGACCAATCTTGAGAAACAGTAGTTTGATGATTCCCATTTACCAAAAATTACAGTAATAATATCAGTTCCTTAAGGCTTTAAAGGTCAGAATATGCTGTAATAAAAATGACAATGAGACAGTATTTTAGTACTGTTTGAAACTCATTACTGTTTTTTCTAGCATCTTTCCCTTGTTGACTGCATAGGTGCTCACAGAGGTATGTGCATATACAGTTTACAAAACCTACAGTCACTTTCAAACCCCCTCAAACCCTTGCAAAAAGAAATCACTAGAGAAACCAAAGGAAAAAGAAATCTAAAAATATTGGAATATTCTTACCTACTAAAATTGCAGCATAAAGAGGAAAACATTAAACATTTAAGCTATCAGGGGTGTAGAAACTCTTCAGCTTTCTCAGTTTTCTGTGGTCTGGTCAAGTAAGACTGGAACTGCATTTAAGTAGCTGCTGGCACAGTGTTTTCACCACTGAACATTTTTCACAAGCACCGAGAATTGTCAAAGGATGAGTTACGTGTTTGTTGATACTTTATCATACTGTTCTCAACGTAAATTTCCTTCAGGTAATTTATGGATTCAAAGGACAAGTTCTAAGTTGGGCCAGCAGAACTTGATTAAAAACAATAACTGATTTAAATCAGTTTTATGTGATTTAGAAAAAAGGTCCTTAAATGACATTGTGTCACTGACATATGGAAATTTTATAAAAATTACTCACTGAAAGGGAACCCATAGCTCTAAGTTGTTCTTCAACATTAGTCCATCAGCCAATTTAAAATACATTTGAGCAAACCTATGATCAGTTTTGTTACTTCCAGTGAGATGCTTACAAGAGAAATTTAGAGCATTTTTCTGTGTAAAACAGAGCTCTAAATCAACTTATCCTATGGAATCTTCAGGAGGAAAAGATAATTTGAAACTTATGAAAATGAAACCACTTCACATAAGAAATTTTAAATTTTATCTAAGTTCTGTAAATCCATATGAGCCATATTCCTCACACAGAGCTTGTGTGTGAAGACTAGAGCTAGCTTGCAAAAGAACAAAGATTGTAACAATGCTTACCTATGCTGCTTTAAGTGCTGTTAGTATCCTGCAACTTTTCTGCCTTTTGTTTCTTCCTTCCTAGTAAAGCACAATACTTTATAAGTAATATACTTGGTACATTTTGAAAACATTTTCTAATTTCTTTTGACATGCCATGTCATGCCATGTGCCAAAATAAAAGTAATTTTCCCTTGATTTTGCAGAAAGTACTCCACTTTGATGTATGCCCTTGATAGCATCACAATATGAATATTCTTGCATTAATATTCCCATCCATTGTTTAACAGCTTTTGAAGATAACATATGTGCTGCCCAACCTTTACTTCTATATTTGATTATTGTAATATCTGTTTTAGTTGCTGTGGTTCCTCACAAAATTGCCTAGCAGATTTTGAAGGTTAAATGAGTTTTCTGTAGTACATGAGAGCTTCCTTGCTTTCTTTTTTGTCATAAAGATCCACTTCTTTTTATATTAAAATGATCTTGCTTAAGGTTTTTGTTGTTCCTTTAGTTAAACAGGCACCATATACCATCTTTTTTTCAAGTATTGCAGAAAGAATTAAAATAAAACGCGAAACAAACTGAAAATCTTTATCGTTGTTTTCAGAAAGTGGTAATGAACTGTGATCATAAGAGTAAGGTAAATACTGAAGCCTTTATGTGCAAACCTGTTTCTTTTTCTGCCTTTTACACTGATATTCTATGTATCGTCCTCTAACAGTCTCTGAGGGTAACTCTCATCACATGGTATCTTTGGAATAGGCCCTCTGTCCACTCAGGCAAGCAGCATTCTGAATAACCATCATGCCCACAGTATATATACCTCATATACCTGTGATTTAGTTCACCCAGTGTGTCCTTTCCCAGTAGTTTATGATTGCAACATAAGTCGAGTTATACCATTAGTAAGGTCATTTAATAACATAAACAATAGGATTTCCCTTAAGCTAGTGCATCAGTACTAGCCTTTTTTTTTCCATTTTTATATAATTCTTGGAATTATGAACCAGTTAGCCTTCTGAGATGTGCTTTCTTCTCAAAATTGAAGGCTGATATGTGTCAGCTCTTCTTTTTGCATATCACATATTTTTACAGTATCAAATTCATCCAGTCCAGATCTTTTGAGGAAGGAGTACATGACATAAACTCTGAGAAAACTAAACAAATCTTTTATGGCTGTATGCCAGAGTTCTAAATAGGTAACTCTCATATTTGACAGAATCATAGAATCATAGAATCATTAAGGTTGGAAAAGACCTCTAAGATCATCAAGTCCAACCGTCAACCCAACACCACCATGCCCACTAAACCATGTCCCTAAGGACCTTATCTACACGTCTTTTAAATACTTCCAGGGATGGTGACTCAACCACTTCCCTGGGCAGTCTGTTCCAATGTTTCACCACTCTTTCAGTAAAGAAATTTTTCCTCCTGTTCAATCTAAACCTCCCCTGGCACAACTTGAGGCCATTTCCTCAACTCTCATATGACAGAATCATAGAATCATAGAATCATTAAGGTTGGAAAAAACCTCTAAGATCATCAAGTGTCCTTCTCTGGACACGCTCCAGCACCTCGACGTCCTTCTTGTGGTGAGGGGCCCAAAACTGAACACAGTATTCGAGGTGCGGCCTCCCCAGTGCCGAGTACAGGGGCACGATCACTTCCCTACTCCTGCTGGCCACACTATTTCTGATACAGGCCAGGATGCCATTGGCCTTCTTGGCCACCTGGGCACACTGCCGGCTCATGTTCAGCCGGCTGTTGACCAACACCCCCAGGTCCTTAGAACAGGACAGTTTTTTCCTGCTTGGTTAGCTGCTTTACATGTAAGTTCCATAATAAACATATAGAGGGGGTAAAGAGAAGAGGTATAAAGCTTATGCAACCAGTTTCTTCATTTATGTCCATGGGAGCGATTTTAACCACTTCATCAATCTGTGTTTTCAGGCTAGAGTCATTGTGCAAAGTGACAAAACCTGGGGTTAAAAAGGTCCTAAATGTTCTCAAGGCTGTACAAAATAAATTTTTAAGTAGAAAATTCTGTCTTCCTGAATGGCATACAAGCTGCTTTACTTAGTGCAGAAGTTGGGGAGGGTGCAAATTCGTGTGATGTTCAGTATCTTTATAGATTTATTGGCTACATGTTCAACATATTAACTCAACATAGTATATTTCAGTTTTTTATGTGAAGGAACATGCTCCCAAGGTTTTATACTTTTGGTTTCTTGCAATTCTCAAATTTGACCTGGCTAAGAAATTTAGGCAAGAATTTGAAATAAGTTAGCATAGAATGGAAGAATTTGAAGAAAGTTGAGGAAAACCTGAGTCTGGATATAGCTCTTACAACAATTATAACATTTTGTGTCCCTTGTGTAAACTGAGTATCTTCAGTTACCAGAAATATTTGTGTAAAAAATACATTAAGGAACTTCATTGCTCCTTAGTTTCAAACCACAAAATTGGCATATTTGAAAGAGAAGTTTCCCAGTATCAGGAGACAAAGATTGGTCTTTGCTCATTCAAAGCACATTGTTAACCATCTAAAGAATTACCTAATTTATTTAGTCTGTACTGATTAACTTCATTCTTGATGAAGACAGCTGCTATTGCATGTGATGACAAATGAGACTCCCTGCTATGCTGCAAAGTTTTCTGACTAAATTGGCTGGTTTCCTACTAGCCTCAATGGCCACAGAAAGCAAGAAAAAAACAGATGAAAGAAAGACCCCTAATGAGTTAGAAAAATATTAACAGGTCCCAAAATCTTTCCTTCATTTTTACCAGTTAGCTGAGGGATTGTAATTTAGGGCTTACTTTGTGGGTTGGTGTTTTTTTTTTTTCCTGTTCCTAATATTTGAATGCAAGTTATCAAGCTGCGTTGATTTGAAAATTGGTGTTTACATTCTATTTATTGTATTGTATGCTATGACATGTGTCTATGACCCTACATCAATTAACCAGTTTCTTTTTCGAGATATGACTGTTGCTTCAATTACCCTTTTGAAATTTTATTTGTGGCACGCTGTAATTATACCTTGCACATCTATTTTGTAAAGTTTCCCATTGAACTGAGAAACTGTGCATTGTGTTCACAAAAACCAGTTTGTTGTGTTCACTGTATTAAGCATGCTGTGAAAGCTTGTCCCTTGTGCTCAAAATGTAAATTGGACATAGCTAATTGCATCTACTGCTGGTGATCATGTTCAGTGAGAGCAGATTTCTGGAGGGAAATGTGCCTACGCTTCTCCTCATGCTTAGATATAACTGTGAGTCCTCCTTCAGATATGCTTTATCATTGGCAGGGTTAGACTTCATTGCCAGTGCTTCTTAGGAGAAACAAAAACATTTTGTACTTTGCTTGTTGATATAAACCTGGAAATGTTTTTCTGTGTTGGATGTAGAATACTTCTCATTACTTTCTGTGCAAAACCCACTTCCTGGAATCTTAAGTGATGAAACTCTATCCTTAAAGTAAAAGTAACATTATACTCTTACGCTGTTTGTAGACTCTTTCAGTCAAGAGAGAGGTACAACACATAACGTAAAGAGAGGCTGCAGTTCTGTGGTCAGCAGCTGCAGCTGCTGAGGTAGTGAAGAGGAAAGTTCATAAAAGGATGTGGTGCTCTTATTGAAAATACAGAATAATTTGTGGATGCCTTGTGGGTGCAGTCACGGGAAATGCACAGGGTGTAAACTCAGCAGACATCTGGTGATGACAAGCTACCAGAGAGGAATTAATGACTGGCTTCACAGAAGGGGCTGTTTTGGTTAGATGCAGTATCATTGTTACTCTGCCAAAAACATGAATACTGTTCCCGGTTTTGAGGAAAAGAGAAATGACTAATAGTGAGTTAGAAGAAACAGCCAATTGGTCTTAAAGAAGTAGTTGTTGAGTTGACCAGTGGATAATACATTGTGGCTTGAAGAAAATACTTAGTGAGAGCAAACCTGCATCACAGTAATAAAGAAGTAGCCGTGAAAGTGAAACTGTATTAATGCCTAAGACCCAGCCTCCTTAAAATAGTGGTAATCCAGCACAGTACATTCTCTGGATTCCATCTAAATAAAACCAACAAAAGATAGCTCTAGGATTGAATACTTAAAGAAGAAAACAATGAAAGCTTCTTACAAAAGTCCAGTGATGCTTTGTTGCTTTTCTGATGGCTATACACTAAGGTCTCTTCTCACAGATGTTTGAGCATTGCCAATAATGTCATTTCACATAGAAAGAAGAAATAGACACACACTTTAAATCTCAGAACCTAGAAGAAGCAGACCATAAGAAGAATCACCTTGTTACATGAAGGATGACAAAACTGCAAGATTTTGATTTACTAATACCATTGTTACTTCTTCAGAACTACTGTTCCTACTTCTTGGATACACAACGAATATTAAGGCAAAAGGCAGAAGAAAGTTTGTTTGAAAATACATGCTATGTAACATCACAGCTCTAGGACTTGTAATTTAAGATAAAAATAGTTTCCTGGTGGAAACCACAGAATTCACTGAAAAATAAACTACAGTTCCCGTGCATCACAGAGCCAGATAGACTCTCATCTATCACTTTGCAGGTAAAACAGCTTTTGTAACGACTTACTGAAACTGTGAGCTTGGCAAAGACGAGATATTCAGGGCTCATGCTCCTGCTAAGGATTAGAGGGAGAAAAAAATTTGTTTCTGCATAAGTATAAAGCAGCTCAGTATAAAGGAACAAAGTGAACTGTCCCATCGAACAAATCAGCAGTAGTGAGCTAAAAGAATGTTTTCCTGAGATCGCTACCCGGCTTTTCTTCAAGAGGAGATTTCATGCTCAGTTGACTGTTAGAAGCAGATTATCTAGAAACACACTTCACTTTTGCTTATGTATTGCATTTGTTTTTCTCTGTTAATAACAGAATATTAAATCTGTTTTTTGGTAAGCAAAGGCTTCTGCTGTAGCAGTAGCCCACCTCTTCATGTGCTTTTTATATGTTTTAGCAGATGCAAGTATTTCTGTAACACATAATCTCTGGTTACAGACAGAGGTTGCAATGTTAGAAATGGAGAATTATGACTAGAGCTATTCAGAGAGATTAGGATTTGCAGTTTGTTTTCAACACTGTTGAATAACATTCAGGATTTTTTTTTTCTTTTGTTGGTTTTAAAACTTCCTGACATACTTAAGCAGATTTTCTGATGTGCTGCTTTACTGAAGTCTCAATTCTTTTCAGCATATACTTCAGTATAGTGTTTGTTTTCACAGTGTCACAAGTGTGTGCCTGGGACAACCAAACCATCTTAAATGATGATCTAAAAACACCTCAAAAGAGGGAATGTTTTTGAATACTATTTTAAAATGCTGAGTAAACAAGGGACAACACACATAAAAGGATAAATGAGCATATTCTCATCAGGGTGTGATCATCTCACACAGTACCCCTTGATTTGAATGGAGTTCCATCTGCAAATGGCAGTGAAACTGTCTATATAGAATTCTGATGGTCTTTGCTTTTACTAGTGATATAATCTCCTTAACAATTAATGGAAGTAAAGCATGTCATGAAGGGAAAAGATCTTTACAGGGTGGGATGACCAGAAAAGTCAAATAACTTAAAGGCAGCAAGGTGATGCAGATTAGGCTGTTGAAGTGAAGAGACAGACTTCACTGTCTTCATGTTCCGTAATGACAAATTGGGGACAATTTGGGGAAACGGAGTTGCTGCTATTTGCCTGCTACACTATTATATATTAACTCAGTTCAGTGAGATCAGTAAGACATGAGGAAAACTACCAAATCAGTGCAAGGTAATAAAATCAATACACAACTCTAGTGTCATTAAAAACACTAGGACTTCATGCTAGGACTTCAGGAAAGTACAAAGCAATCTTCAGAGACTCGAAGTTTACTACACAGAAATTAGCATTTGCAATGACCTGGTAATTTGGGGGAAAGGTCTGTCTGCCGTCCAGGGTGTAACTGCAGAAGATGATAATCATTAAGAAATATACAAAAGTGACCCTGTGATGGCAAAATACTTCACTTGTACTAGATATGAGAATTGTACACACTGTATTTGCTTTTGTAAACAAAATGAGTGCTCAGTATGTTTCTCAGGATCAAGTGGATATAGGAAGAGCAGCCAGTACTGGATTATCAGTTGCATAATCCTAGAAGACAGGTGTATGCACCGTAAAAGGGACATATCTGGGGTAGCTTTGCAGACAACTGACACGAGGGAGCTCTCACTGTGCACTGTCACAAAGAGCTGGCAAAATGTGTAACAGCAGGGGGAATTAATGCTGTCACTTCAGCCTGGAGTGATTTTTGGGATTAGGCAGGGGACTTTGCTGTATGGAAGTACAGATACTGAGGCATTATCCACGGCAGTGGCATCAAAAGGCAATCTTGGCTCTCTGTTGGCATTAAGTAATAATGACACTTGATACCACATTCATGGGTTGGTGACAACAATGTCTTCAATGTGAGTGTACAGGATAAGATCTGATACTTGTGGTATTGGTCACTACTTGTGCCAGTGTTCATTAATACCACAATAAGAAGAGTGCCTTGCATTAATTCTCAGTGGTACTGGCTCCAGCAAATACATCAAACCTGTCTTCCATTTGTTATACTAATTTCCTTTAGAATATAAAATAAAGTTCAAGGTTTGGGCTTGAGCCCAGCATATCTGATTGCCTGAAGCACTGGAATAACGGTAATGTTCAGCAACTTCATTCCTCTACAGTGGATATACATAAAAGTACCTATGTAACAGAGCTTTCTTAGATACTAGACCAAAAATGAACTCTTCTACAAACCAAAGGCCTGCTAGAAACCTGGCTTTCTACTGTAAGACCTTGTCTTCACTAAAGAAGCTCAGTCCAACTGAACTAAAGCAAGCTTTTTCCCTTTAGGAAAAGGGTGGAGGGAGAAATACTTAATGGCAGAAGCTAATCACAGTGCCGGTTGCACTGCTCTGGAAGGTGCCCTCTGCTGCAGAGGGCTTTGTATGACTCCAGAACCGAACTGAGGAGCACCCATGTCCATGTCTGTGCCAGGGAATTCAACAGGGACATTACCACTGCCTGCACTGAGGCAGGGAGGGATAAAGCCTTACTGTCACTACATAGAAACTAAAAATTGAAGCCACATGAGAGGAAAGGAAAATTGCTGGTAGTGTTGCAACTGTTGTCTCCAGTGTGGGCCAAAAGCAGATACCTGGGCAACAGCGTAAGCACGGGACACGCACCGCGACACTACTTTCCCTACTTGTAATGGGGGGACCTACTTGTAATGCTGAGTCAAGGGGGGCATCCACACAACTTGTGAGACTTTCTCCTACCAACTCGCTTCGGGCACAGCTGAACCCAGACACAGCTTTTACCGCCCAGAGCAGAGCCCCAGGTGTGCTCCTGAACTCGCCGGCTGTAACTTGCCTCTTGAGGGCTGTAACCTGAGGCCAGCTGAGGGGCGACCACCGTAGCTAAGCAGCCACTCTCCTCACGATGGGGGAGCGGCCTTCTCCCCCTGCTAAGGGCCGGGGGAGAGGAGCGCGGCTGGGCGGGAACACCACGCCGCCACGCGCCCACCCGCTCCCTGAGCCACCTACCCTCGCCACCTTCGCGCACCCAGAGCACGCACGCACAGATCCAGAGCGCGCACGCACAGGGACCGCCCCGGCGGCCATTACTTAAGTGGCGAACCCTCCTCCCCGCCCGCCCCTCGGCCGCCACAGGCCGGTGTCGGCGCGCTGCGGCACACCCCTTTTCGCCGGCGCAACGCATGCGTGTTAGGAGAGGGAGTGTAAGTCTCCATTTTGTGTTCCTTTCCCGCTGCTTCCGCCTCCTTGTGCTGCTGAGCTTTCCAGCGGGGAGGCGCCGGCGGCCGTTAAGGAGGGCAGGGAGGGAAGCGCTGTGCCGTCCCCCGCCGCCTTACTTCAGGGGCGGCCGGCCGCTGCGCCAAACGGCCGTGCTCTGGGGCGGCTGCAGCCGGCGCCGCTTTCTCTTTCCTCAGCGCCCGCTGCGCTCGGGCAGCCGAGCCCGCCGCCCTGCGCCGGGGCTGAGGCCGACTCGTTGGCCCTTTCTTCCCTCTCTTCCTCCCGGCTGGATATTGAAAAACCGCTATGGTTTTCATTCGCATAAACCATTTCGCACTGGTTTAAGTGGGTTTTTTTTGCTGGGACCGCTTGGCCATCTTCCCACGCTTGGGGCTTGTGTTTGGCCGTGTGTGGGCAGCGGTGGCGGTGCCTGTGGTGGCATTTTCTCATGCCGTCCGTACGTGCTTGCCTTTGACCTCTCGGTGATGCGCGGGAGAGGTGAGGGAACCCGCTTTCTGGACAGAAGTGCAGTGGGTTAAAACAAATTAATCTTCACGCCTCAGCAAAACCAAAGCAGTCATTGAAACAACCTACCTATGTTAGGATCACAGAGACTCTGGCCAGTCCCTTGAATTTAAATTTACGTATAAGGTAGTAACACTTAAGATCATTTTAGGTGCTTTACATGCTTTGTTCAAATGATCGATCTGGTGCTCTTGTAACAGTTCATAAAGGATTTTAGCTGAACCTGGGTAGACTGAGTGACAACACGATACACATAGCAAAGGTAGTTGTGTTTTTCTAAGGGTAGCATGTGTCCAAGGAACGGATTAATTTTGCAGCTTCTTAATAAGTCACTTAGGAAATGAGTAAAATCAAGATGGAGATCTAAAAATAAATAGTCATCTTGTTCTTGGTTCTAGGCTAGAACTGAAGAAAATGAGCTCAGGGATGTTCAGGTGAAAGTTGCTTTTGAGACAAAAAGCAGCTTAGGCTTAAATTATTTCTGTGGGGTTTAATGTAATTAAAAACCTTAAATGATAACATTCTTAAAAAGAGGAAAATACAAAGTTCAGCTCAAAGAATAATTGCACACAGTATGTAATCTGTAAGCAGTTTTCTGAGTAATTAATTTTCAAATATTGGATGTTGGTGATTCAAATAAGACATTCCAGAGCATGTGCTAAGATCTTGGCTACTTCATTTTAAATTGAATCACTGAAATGTCTAATGGGAAAATGGCATTAAATACTTCGCCTTTTCCCTCAGGGCAAGATGTCACTTATCTCCAATAAATAGTAGGCCCCCTGATTTCATAACCTGCTTTCATATTTACCCTCAAATGCATTTTTAGATATTCTGAGTAGTTATAAATCTTTGAATGACAGTGGAGTACCATTCCTATCTTTAAAAGTGACATTCTGTGTGCTGAAAAGAAATTCCACACACACACTGCTTTTTTCCTGTGAGTGTTAGGCATAGAGTGCTGGTAAAAGCTGAGTTTAGTTCACTTGTCAATTCTGCCACTTACTATGAAACCTTTAGTTGTATTTAATATTCTGAGTAGTTTTAAATCTTTGAATGACAGTGGAGTACCATTCCTATCTTTAAAAGTTACATTCTGTGTGCTGAAAAGAAATTCCACACACACACTGCTTTTTTCCTGTGAGTGTTAGGCATAGAGTGCTGGTAAAAGCTGAGTTTAGTTCACTTGTCAATTCTGCCACTTACTATGAAACCTTTAGTTGTATTTCTTTCAGCTTGTTTATTTTTTTCCCTTGTAAGATATTTGGGCAGAAATGTTGCTAGTTTCATTCAATGTGAGCTGTTATGTTTCCAAGTATAGCACTTCTGATGCAAGTTCTAATTAAATCTCCTCAAAACAGGCTGTTTATTGAATTGGTATTATAGTCTTGAGAAAACTTAGAAGAATTAAGGCAGCAATATGTGAAAACTGTGGAGCCTACCTGTTTTCATTTACTTATTTATTAAACGGATTTTTTTAGCTGAGTCCATTTTTCAGATGTTTGTGTTCAGCTTTCTATAATTTTGTTTTACTGTTGTTATGGTTTATGTCTCAGTCGCAGAGTGCAATGAGAAGAGTTTGTTAAACTAAGGAAGTAGTAATTGTCAAATATTTTCATTTGACAGCCTTAGAGTTGTATGTTTGCAGTTTTCATTGACTTTACAAGTGACCAAGTTAATGTTTTTACATGTTGGGAAAATTGGAGGATAACGAGATGATATTGGAAAGAGTGGCTTGGGTCAACTCATATAACTTAATGTTGAGCACAGGATTATCCACTTGTCTTGCATATTACAGCTGTGTACGTACTTTATAGGATTTGCCTTTTTATACTTACAATGTTTAATCCTCTCATATATTCATTTTCATCTGTCACATGAATCCTTTTGTGAATTTGCAGTAAATAGAATTATTCAGTTTTATACATGTCGAAGTCATTCTTTCTTCTCCAGTGTCTGCAGCTTCATTTATGTCAATTACATTTATTTATATAATTTTATGTATTTATAATTTTGTCTATTTCTGCAAAAGTTAAAAATATTGCCACTTTTCAACCTGGTCAACTGATTTGTGTATAGAATGTCATTTGTGAATTTGCAGTAAATAGAATTATTCAGTTTTATACATGTCGAAGTCATTCTTTCTTCTCCAGTGTCTGCAGCTTCATTTATGTCAATTACATTTATTTATATAATTTTATGTATTTATAATTTTGTCTATTTCTGCAAAAGTTAAAAATATTGCCACTTTTCAACCTGGTCAACTGATTTGTGTATAGAATGTCATTAGTGTGTATGTAAACAACTTTTATACCAGACAAACTGGTAATGTTTACTACAGAGGCCCAAATATTGATCTATTAAGTCTGCAAGAAAACTGTTGTTGACTTCTATAGCTCAAATTCTGATACTAGAATGATTCCGAAACACAAGTTGATTATTTCTAAATAATTTGGTGCTATATAGGCAATGTTTTATTTTGTGCATTAAGATTAATTGTTTTTGAGTGGAACTTAGGTTGACCAGTATCATCCATATTTTCTCCTTTTATTAATAATAGCTTGTTTGCCTTACTATAGATTCTTTGCACTTACATTTAAATTACTCTTACAGGGCTACATGTTTTTGTTGCTTTGTTATTTCCATAAGCTCTAGGGGCAGATGGACACTTTAAAGAAGGTCTTAATAAATTATGTTCATTCTTCTTGTCTTTCTCTACTACACCGGTAACTTATCAAAAAAACCTGTCAGATATGTTTGGCACAATGTGTTCTTTGTGCATCCTTGTAGTTTATAACTCATGTTTTCTGAGTGCAACATTAAAATGTGTATCTAATGAGATTTTTTTTTTTTTTTTTTTAAAAAGAGGCCTAACTAAATCTGGGGTTGGTTTATTTGGTGATCAAATGCCTGCTGGCTTCCTTTGGGTAGTTGAGTCTACATGAGGGAAATATGATTGTCCCTAAAGCTACAGGGTGATTCTGAATATCCATCATAAATACTCAGTGTCAGAATTTAAAGCCTTTCACTTGTGAGTGTTTTTTTTGTAAGTTTTTCTAGTGAAGTAGTTAGCTCTTTACATAATAGCATGCACAGAAAGTAAGGATAAAATTGGGTTGTGTGAGAAGCAGCTTCATAATGTTCAGCACTTAGAAAGCTTTATTATTAAAAATGAAAGTTGCATTAGTTGAACTTGATTCCCGTGTTTTTTTTGGTTGTATCTTTAAGCTGGATCTAGTCCTGTTTATGACTAACCCATCACTTTCTATGTTGATGCAGTCTTATTGGTGAGTATGCAATTAAAATTTACTTGTTCTCTCGAAAGCCAATGAGTGACTCAGGTGCTGAAAGAGCTTCTGCAGAAGTCCCTAATTAAGACTAATTCCCCTCCGCCCTTAAATTTTAAGACAGTAGATGTGTTAATTGTATTCTTACAAGGAACAGATTGGAGTTGTTAAAAAGAGCACTCCTCTACAAGTGCTTAGATTGTGAGAAGGATTCCCGTACTATAAAAGGACCCTAAATGGAGGTTCAACAGAATGTAATCCCTCTATCAGAGTGGAAGGGCTGAGGTTACTTTCAGAGAGAAGAAGGTATGTAGATAGGTTCCTGCAGATGGTTCTGGTAACAGAGTGGAAGAAAAGACTGGTTTTGAGTGACTTTGTTATTTTGAAAAATACACCCCCCCACCACCCCCTGAAAGTTGAAATCATTAACATGAGAAATCCTATAGCTAGACAGCACAATATTTTGAAGGTCTATTTTCTATTTTACTTGTTTCCCCTGTCTTCAGGTGAGGTACAGGAGATAAATGTTACAAACTTCGTGAATATTTTCATGGATATTCAGTTTTAGTTACATTGATCTCTTGCTATTATTGTGATATTCCACCAGAAGTGGATATCATTGTGCTGAATTTCAAGGATTGGGACAGTAATCAGATGATTCATTAGCTACATTTTAATAGAATTATTATCTATATTCAGCCAGAGAATTTGCTTTGATCGGCAAATGGAACATTAAGGAATCATCCTTGATTCTTAGTCTGGTAAAACTTTAGCTTGAGGTGGTGTTGAAGAGGAGCTTGATCAGCATAGCAATTATTCAAATATAGGAAAACTAGTATTCTGGAGGCATATCTTGCAGTAATAATATTATTATAATTGTGGACAGTATGTTACTGACATTTCTCAGGAAATGCTTTGTTGACCAGACTCCTTTTTACTGCAGTAATTAGAAATGTCTTTTTCCTCCCATCTTATTTCTTATATATAGAGTGGTGTCACAGACCAAGTAGAGTTCAAAAAAACCCAAGTTTTCATAATGAATAGACAAAACAGCTAACACTATTTTGGAACTTAATTTTCCTTTGTTGACGCTTTATTCTTGTTAAAGTCAGCTGCTGATACTGGACCTTTCTACTCCTACTTGCTTTTCCAGATCTTACAAGATTGCTTCAGCTTGCTCTGCCAGTTGTTGTGTTTGAGTTACCAGGTTTCAGCCTCCTTGGAGCAGAAGACAGGCAAGATAGTGTTCTGATGTATATTTCAAGTGAAGTGTTCTCCTTGCAAATATTTGTAATGAAGACCAAGGAGTACAGAATGTGCATTTTAAAATATTTAAGGGAAAAGTAAATTAGAGCACTGACTCCTGTAAAAAAAGGAAGAAGAGCTTGGGAGTATGAGTAGCTGTATAAATAGTGGTGTATGTCTGTTGGCCCTGGTGCCATTCTTCTGGCAGGAATCCCTAGATTACAGTTTATTCTTGCTTTATCATACACAGCACAGAAATGGTGATTGTGTTGTAAAGATTCAAAATACTGATTTGTCTTCATGTAAGTGAAAGCATTTGAACAGTAATGAGTTTGGTAGTATTGTCTTCTCCAGAAGAGCCACAGATCCCTTGGGTCTTAGAAAAACTGCACATAAAAACACAGTCCTGTCACATTAAAAAAAAAAAGTAAACATGTAGGAATCACTTAAAATAATTATCAACATGCAACTCCATAGCAGAGTCAAACGTTGGTATTTGCTGAAAATCAAATAGATTATCATGGCTAGAAGCCCCTGGTAATTTTTGCTTTCTGTTTCTTCTTAGGAGGAACTTGGAAAGGTCAGGCATATTTTAATGGTCAACAGTGAATAGATGGGCAAAATGTAGACTTTGGGCAGATCATGCCCAGCAAGGTGATGATTTAATGAATTCAAGATACGTCATTGATAACTAATATCTGGTTTTCCTATGTTAAAAACCAGGTGCGCTGTATACTGTATTTCATTTGGGAATAAAGGGTTATATTCCTTTGTGCCATGAGAAACAAGAGTATCCTTGGGTGGTAGAGAGGTTTGGGTAATGCCAAATCTGATTCTTCAAAAACAAACCCTCATTCTCAAACATTTAAAATTACAGTAGAAATTTTCAAAATTATATAGTGCTTCCAAAGGCCTACTCTTTTTGGAAGTGGTGTGGTTATTCTAGTAGTAAACTTGAAAAATGATAAATAGGCCTTGGTAAAAGAGCTATTTTTAACCTTGTGGGCAGCACTAAAGAAAGTGTTCTAATTGTAAAATGTAAATAAACCTTTTGATTTTAATCAGAATGTGTGCTTTTCCTCTCATCAATTTTCACTGCAATACTGAATATTCCCAGTATAGCTCATCAGATTTGCAATGTAATGCAAACATTTGCAATTTAATACAACTCAGCAACTACATTTTTCAGCTTCACATTTCTAGATACTCCAAAGAACAGATTTTCTGTATTGGCACTGCAGTGCTGCCTGTTACTTTATCAAAATAATGCTGTGGCTTAGTGTATGAATAGTCAAAAACATTTATATTAATTCTTCTGAACACAAATATGTTTTAGCATTAGCATTTGCACAGATTTAACAAGGTCTTAAGTTGCTAAAATTTTGATGTGTCTGGTAGGTATTGGCCTCGGAGGGTATTCTGTTGTTTAGAAGTCATTGCACACTGACTTGTTGGAATAGTTTACATATGTCATTTAAATTGTTTTCAAAATTGTTTCTGAAATGTTAAAGAATAAGGCTTTAAATTGGCATAGTGCTGACATTTGGCACTAAGTATGCATATTATTTATCCCGTTCAATGGTATTATGCAAATACTGAAAATTAAGTACCTTCTAAACTGTTTTGCTGGATTTGTGTACAAGTCCTAACTGAGAACTAAGAGATAATGAAGGCATGTTAGAAAGCGCTAGGTAACATACAAGGCTCAAATTTGCATTTAGTTTGTATCAAGACTGGGAATCAGCGTTCTGTTAATAAAAACAATATAATGATTCCCTGAACTGATAGGAAGTAAAGTATTTCATAGTGGTTTTGGATTTGGAAATAGCTTTTAAATGGCACTCGTGTTGTTATTTTTCTAAATGGTCACTAAAATGAAGTCGTGCTGGATTTTACGTTGTTTTCTGTTGTCAGTATTCTGTTCTTTTTGATGCTGTACCTGATTCTTACCACCTTCTTGATATTCCACTTTCAAAAAAAAAAAAAAATTAATTTTATATACTTTACCCATGATCTTTGGCATCTCAATGAATCAAAACCAGTAGCTTCATTACATGCTTATTTAATATACAGTAGCAGAGCAACCAGGCTGACAGTCTTTAGATCCCTATGTGAAAGGACTTTGAAATTACACTTGCAGAGAAATGTATGTCTCTTTTTTATTTCTTGTGCTGGGACATCTCCTAATGATTTCAGGCTTTCAGTCTCTTTTTAGTGCGTGTTGTGTTATTAAATATTTATTATATGGTTGTGATGAATACTATTTCAGAATAGCAGAATTTTATTCATTGCAGAGAAGTTTTCAGGTCAAATTTGGCTTTAAAACATTCAATTTTAGAAGGAGATGGGGGAAGGACAGAAGGAAGCTTGCTTAAATCTAAGGTTTCTGAATCTCTTCAGTCATATTTTTGATTAGGCAGATATTTTGCTGAGGAAAATGTGTAGTCTTGTTTAAAATATGATTAGGTTCACGTATTTATGGAAAAAAACAAAACACAGACAAGCATATCTCGAATGAAGAGCTAATAGTCTACACAGTATTTCAATAGAAATTTTTGTGACCCCGGCCTTCAGCCTCCATTGCTATGCAAGCTTTCATAGAAGTTGTATTTAAATTATCATGAAACTACAATGATGTTATTGTTTTGTGAAATGTTGATTGTCAGACTATTGTGCCTGTTTGCGTATTGCTGCATGCAGATTATCAACTAATATTTTTGGTTCAGTTATCATTACAGACTTATGTAAGAGTAGCCATTTGCCTATTAAAAACTCTGGCTATTATTATTTATAGGTACTATTAAATATTTATGTTGTTTATATAATTGTTATAAATTTATTTATCATAAGTTGTCCTACTAAGTACTGCATTGGAAGAGGAAGGGTATTCTTGGCAGTTGGACTGTAGCGTTAAACTGTTCAGCGTGGGATGGTAAGTAGTTACTGGTCTGTAACTTTGTAACAAAAATAAGATTAGTCTTTGCAGTTGTTATGTAAGAGGATACTAGGTGCAGGATTTAAAACAGGAAAGACTTAGTGGTGTTTGGATGTTCATGAACACTGTAAAAAATCTTACTGTTTTTTATTTTGAACTCAAGATACAATTTGAGGTACTCTAACATTAGACAAAGTAGTGCATTTTAGTATAGATATTTTTATGGGAGTAGTCAAACAAATGAAAAGGGCTTTCTTAGGAAAACAGGCATTTTTTTAAAGGATTTGTGTGTCTAAAGATGGAGACAAGTGCTTTAAAATTTGAAAAGAAAATATCAAAGTAGAAAGAGGTTTTCTTCTGTGTTTGGCAGCTGTTTTTTCCTGTATTTTTCTAGCGTAATGTTAGTTTTTGAGATACACTTAGCATGTATGTGAGCATTCTTTGTACATTGAAAATATGAATATGAAGGCAGCATTAGAAAAGATAAAATCACCCTATGTTATTCCTTGAATGTTTTCTGTTTATTATAAGACCCATATCTCAACTAGTTTTCAGTTTTGTGTGTTGAGACTGTATGATGCAACTACCAATAACGTTTTCCAATGTTGTAAGGAACCACCTGTTGTAGAGCTGTTAATTTACAAATATTTTTGTACTATACAACCTTATGAAAACATATGATGGAAACTTAGATACTTGGGGGCTGATGGTGATCAGATGATACTATATCCTTTTCCTCTAAGCATCAGAGATCACATTTTAATCATTCAAATGATAAGAATATGTTTTTGAGACTGCTGTTGCCAGACCAAATATGTTGCTGCTATGGCACTAGCATCTAGAAGGATGCAGCCATACAGGTAATTGAAGTGACTGTCAGTTTTGAAGTTGCGGATTGAGTCCATGCAGAAACCACTGCAGAAATGTTCAAAGTCAAGGGTGGGAAAGATAGCTTGATAATGGGAGTGAACTACACCTGTATTTGTAAGACTACTTGCTATGTAGATGCAAGAAATACTGAGCTAGTGCTTGAGTCTGCATGGAGGGGTCTGTCTAGACACACTTGTGTAATCATTTAATTGAGAAGTGATTAAAAAAAGCCCAATTTCTAAACTGCCTGCTAACTAACAGCATAAGCACTACTGCTTTTTTTAGGACAGAGTCAGTCTTATGAGATTCAACCCCTATGAAAAGTAGGACTTATTAACAGAAGCTTTCATTCCCTGTTTTTATTTATTTTATTTTTAATAGCATAACCAGCTCAAGGAATTCCAGATCAAGCAACTCAATCT
Organism: Aptenodytes forsteri; assembly: GCF_000699145.1. Lineage (NCBI taxonomy): Eukaryota > Metazoa > Chordata > Aves > Sphenisciformes > Spheniscidae > Aptenodytes > Aptenodytes forsteri. Next base: position 7,120,881 of record NW_008795909.1, read on the forward strand.
CAGCTGCTGGTTTCCTTTCCCATGTGTAATGCATTTGTAATCCTGATACAGCTGTTTCTTGGGTCGTGTGGTGAGTCAGACCAGTGGAGACATCTGAGCAAACTGACTAGGCAAAAAAGGGTTGTTTTCAACCTTGACAAACTTGAAAAGTTCATTGTTCCAATTCATTGTACAACCTACAGACAGTTGCTCATGTGAGCTTATGCAATATCTGGAGAGAGAAGTGGGAGTTGCTTTAGGTGGAAGAATTGCTAGCCTTACTACCCAGAAAATTGTGCTTGGAAACATGGGGTAACTAAGGGTGCCTCATCCTCTGAACCAGATTTACGCTGCAGTAGTGTAGACAAAGTGCTGCTTTATTTGTGCATTGTCCCAACTGAGGTGAAAAGGAACAATTTCTAAACAGCCCTTTAGCACTAGCCATATCTGTGCAAATGCTTCCATAAGTTCAACAGGTTCATTTAAACCAGTTTGATTGTGATCCGAAGTGGGCTAGATAATCATTCATCTATTATTGGATCTCTCTGTTGAAAGGTGGCTGCTGCTTCTTAGCTCTTAATGACAGTGGGATGCTTACAGTCAATTTTAGAGATAAGCTGAATGCTGTAAATTCTTTGCGGATACTATTTATAGAATTCCAGCCATACAGGCACTGCGTCAAAACTGGATTTATTCAATATTAGCATCAAATTGGGATGTGGCCATGTTGTAACGGATCAGCAGCTGAGTTGCATTACCGTGTACAGAAGTATCGGCATAAAAATATACATTAAAAAATTAGGTATCGGCATAAAAATATTGTACAGAAGTTCAGCGTAAAAATACATTTTATTAGTGTGTATTACAGACAGGTCATACAAGTTCTGCATTGTAAATTTAACTGGTCAAATAGAGCATCGGTAGATCGTTGGCCTACACTGTTAGTGGATCAACAGAGGTTTTTCTTGGATATGCTTTCTGAATAATTTTCCCTATATACCTTTAGCAGCCAGCATAGTATAAATATTGAATTAAAAGTTTTTAAAAAAACTCAAAATAAACACTGCCTTAAAATCTGCTGCTTGAAATACATGTGACTATAAATATTTGGTGTTCCTAGGAGAAACTTCTTACTTTAAACTTTGTGTGACAGTTTAGGAGAACTTACTATGAAGTTAAATTAGAGTGAGTGCATACAGTGAAGTCTCCTCCACGCACACACCCCCCGCCCTGGTTAAGATAGGTGTTGCTGCTTAATAGATGTTGCTGTTAGTGTTGTTTCCTATTGAAAACAATGAAACATGTAATTGTCCATTTTGATGTTTAAGGATGTTAGGAAAACATCTTGAAAGCTGTAGTTGAAAAAAGAGAAAAGCAATTTTAACTAATAATCAGATCAAGACTGGGGTTTCTTCAGTCTAAATTTTTCTAATTTTTTTTTTAAAAAAAAAAAGGTTTTGAAGAAAAAAGAGCAGGTTTTGACTGAATGAGCCTTTCCTGAAAGTGCAGTTCAACAGAGCATTGCATCCCTTTAATCTTTTTATAGAAACATTGTTTTTCCTTTAATGATGTGAATGATTGAACTAATATTTTTTTCTACTAGAATCTGATGAGCATTCCATAGATTGGAGCTTTCCTAAGTGGAAACTGTAGTAATTAGTGGTACATGTAGGCTTCCTTCTCCTACCCCAAACAAAACAAAACTGGAATTTACCTTACAGCAGAGTGGTAACTTCCATTTCATGTTAATAAATTGTAATGTAATAACAGTGTCATAAGTTACTTCAATACTTATTTACAATTTTTTCAGCTTATTTTAAATTACTTTCAGTGTCTGGAAATTGGGCCTTACTCAAGTTTCAATTTCTCTAACGTTCATTTCCAAGTGCTAGGTCTTGTAGGACTCTGTTTGCAAGGTCAGAATGCTTTACATTGTCAGACTGTGTGAGTGTCTGTACACAGCAATCAGCTCCCTTCTCAACCTTCCTGATAAGCTGAATAAGCTAAACTCCTTATTAGGAATAGATGAGGATATCGGATAGCAGTGGCGAAAGACAGGCTCTAAGATAAAATCCACTGTGAGCAAAGGAGAGAGAAAAAGACCAAAATAGTCTGGCAAAAGAGGAATGTGATTGTTGCTGTAATCAGAACGGGTTGGCTGGCCTACAAAAAATTCGGATAATGAATCAGTGACACAGAAATGGTGGATTGCTGTTCTGGAAAACTGTCTTGTTCATGATCCCACCTTAACATGTGTTAGCTCTCAGCAACGCTTGTTTTCAAATGATTTATAAACTGTTCTGTTGCTTATTCTCTCAGAGGCTATGTCAAATATTACGATATTTACTTTTAATGATCTGAGTGTGGATGGGGTGACCAAATTCTGTCTTTAGAAACATATTAGGCTGACCTTGCTGCTCACAGATATTACAAGGGTAGTGGTGGTTTTACAAGGAAATAGCCAATGTATAAAATTCATTTGTTAGCCTTGCATAGTTACAAATTCATGTAGTTAACATTATTTACTTTGTACTTTCTTTCTGGCTGTTCTAGTATCTAAGTGGTTTGTTAAACTGAACATTTCCCTGTAAATGTGAAGAAGTTAAGCTTTAAAACCAACTAGGCTAGAAGTAATTTAAACTAGTGCTGTTAGATTAAAGCACACTATTTGACAAAGCTATATTGTCCTATTGCATCCCTCAAATGGAGTTTAGTCTTGGGTAAATACTAAATTAAAGAATATCTTTGTTCTACTCACTGTTGTTCTTTTCTCAAAAGTACCAAAGACAAACTTCAGCATTTTATAAGTGTCTTTGTTTAGTTAGTTGTATTTTACTCTCATGCTATGTTTTCCAGCTGTTGTCACTGTCAGTGTGGAAGGTCTAATCTGATGGAGGTTGCACGTTCTGAATCTAAACAGGGCTTTCAGCGCTCTATGTTAATTCTCCGCATTTCATCAGGCATAAGTAATACAACCATACTTGCAGTAAGCTGTTTTGGAGCTTGCATAAAGTATAAGATTTCTTTGTTTTTCCAAGTGTTACAAGCAACAGTCAGCCTTGGTGGCTGATAACTGGTTTATAACTCTTGCAACATCTGTCATTCCAGAAGGGTAGGTATTGTCAGCTAGTTTCAACTAAGGCTAATTTGTTTATAGTTCTGAGAACTTCTATTCTTTGTAACTAGAGATTTTTACTAGTCAGCACTGCTTGTCAGATTATTTATGCTGCAGATCTTGATTTTTTTTTTTTTTTTACTCATTATCTCTGAAAATCTAAGATAATAAACATAACTGAGAAGCTTTAAGTAGCCTACTGTATTCTAGGTGATCAAGGAGGCAACTGCTGGCTACTCCTACAAAAACAGATTTTTAAAATGTTTGTGTAACTTGTATTTTTTCTTTTAGGTGTCAGCTCTTCAACTTAACTGACAGAAACTTGCGTAACTGGCAGAAAGGGCTTTTCTCTCTAGAGCTGAATTGTGCAGCTTTAGCTGGACACGGAGGGAGTAGAATTTCAGAGGAATCTTTCCTGAACCTGAGACTCTTAGGGCTGCTGGCTATTTAAAAAAATATTTAAAGCTGCTTTTATTTTGGTAAAATGTTGTCTTTTTTTTTTCCTTAAGTAGTTTTGTCATCTTTGTGTTGCTACATGGAAGCTGAGACAGACTAACATTGTGCAAATCTGATTAAAATTATCTGTGCTGTTTCAAAGGTCAGGCGCACTCAGTGAATTTGCTTTCAAATTATTTTGTTTATTCTGTGTATGTATGCATCTTGAGCTCTATAAAGGTCAGGAGAGGAGATTCATTTTGGAATTTAAAGAAGTTAGGTTTTTACTGCTGGTAGCCCTTGTTAGTTTCATTTGAACTAATGAAAATTGTTTTCCTTTGTTGTTTTTTTGCTGTCAGTTTTATTTCTCTAGTGAAGCTCATCTGTAACTATACGGTCCATTTGAAAATAAACAGTATTAGTAATGCATTTTTTCATATTTTATGTGATCTTTAAAATTAAGTACTGTTTGCACAAATTAAACAGTAGTCTTATTTGGTTTTTGGTTTCTTGCCTTGTTTAATTCATGTGGCAGACTAACATTTTCCTAGCTAGAATAATGTATTTAAAGGATACGTAGTATTTAACTGTCTCTTGCCACAAATGCTTTAATAAAATAGGGGTGATGGTGCAATCCCTTAGAATTTTTAACAGTCCTGCTTATTAATGTTCAGGTTGAATAATATAACCACAAAAGGATTAATGTGTGTGTCAGTGAAGCATAACTAATTGCAGTTTTCAGTTACAGAACCAATGACAAGTAGTAAGGAAGTAGACTTCTATTAAACAGAAAAGAAACTGTGTCCGTAAGGTAGCTAATTTTTGTCTTAAAGGCTGTTATATAAGTCCCCTTACATTGTAGTTCTGTCTGTAGAATGGTAGAAATATTTTTGTTGACTCTTTTAATGATAACTCATAGTAATAAAGAGATTTTCAAAACAATAATAATGATGATTTTTCACTTAAACATGGGCACCTTTTTCAAAGTTTACATTCACTTGGAAAATCTTGAGCTGTTTAACCAAATCAGATTTTTCTGTCAAAAGTATTCTGACATTGTTTCTTTTCTGACTTCAGGAGATGAAATCTGAATGAGGCAGAACATGCTTATTGAATGAACATAATACCAAAACTTAACAAAACTCTGTTTTAGTGCACATTTTATGGACAGGATGGACATATTTTGCAGTTATATGAAAGGTTAGAAAATTGTTCTGAGTCTCTTTTTATGGGTAAAAGAATATAAATCTCATCTAGGAAGTTGCGGCTCTTTCAGTAGTAATAGATGTCTTTCGAAGTAGAACACTAATCTTCCTTGCCAAAGATTAATTTACTATAAATTTAATCTGCAGTTGCTGCAGTTTGTGTGGACATAACCAAGCTTGGATATTAGTAGCAACAGATTGGTCACACAGATTTTTTTTTTTAGTTTAAAAAATTGCTTTAGTAAATTGTGTATTTGGCCAGGCTGGTTGATTCTAATTTCATATGGCAGACAGTTGACCACTGGGTACGTGTACTTTTAAAGACGCAGAAAGGTGGTGAGGCCTAGACTGGTGCGTTTGCTTGTGGGAGTTTTGCCAAGATGCTGCCACTGCTTTGAGGCTCTTATTTTTCTTGCCTGCTTCTTACTAATTAGTATAATTTGTAAGCTTCCCTCCACTGGTTCATTATTCTTAGTAGCAGGCACTGTCTTTACTCTTTACCTGAGTGTCTTCAATGAGAGAGATTTCTGTGTCAGCTTTTCCTCAGTTTTGCTGTTTGAATCCTAGTCCATTAAATAGCTCTTGTGTTTTATACCTGTTGTGAGATGTATCCTTCCCAGTGCTGCAACTGAAGCAGTAGCTGTTAGGCCTTGACAGTATGATTTAACGAAACTAAAAAAATTTTTAAAACTTGGGAACCTAGGATATTTGAAGTACAACTTAGAATGTGTTTTATAACGTAAAACATACAAAACTATTGTACATTTTGATTTACTTGGAACAATTTCTTTTAAATAAAGTTTTATCCTGTTTTTAACTTTCCCAGGTATTAGGAAAAAATTTTGCCTTCTAGTATTGTGACACTAACACGTTTCATGTCACGTTAATTCTGATGTATGACTTGTTTTTAAAGACTTGATTAGCTGGGATAAAATCTCAATATGATGTATGCTATAATGGTGCATCTCCAAGCAGTGCGTTTGAGTATCACAATTAAAGACCGAGTATCAGTATCTAAATCTAGACTTATGTTAGTTCAGGTGAAAAGAGAGGAATACAAAGGGAGAAAAGGTAGAGTGAGAAAATACTGTTCTTTGGAGGCAGATTAATAATACCTTCAATGAGAGTGATACATAAGGTCTGATGTTGCACATAATCAGAATTAGAAATGGATGATTATCCACAGCATCTGGCTTATATAAATACTTTGGATACTACTTAAAGCTTCTAAAATTACTTCCTTTTTTTTTTTTTCCAGAATTGTACTGTAATGTAGAACCCAATCCATATTAATATCCATAGCTTTACAGATAATCAAACATTGGTACCAGTGAAGATCTTTTAAACTTTGATATACATAAAACAACTCTCTTGAAATGTTTGGGTTTGTTGGTGGATTCCAATGCTATTAGGTACTGAGCGTCCTGTGAGATACACTGGGAGGCCTAGAATTAGAGATACTTAGTCCTTTGGACTTTTTTGTTATTATTTGATACTCAGACTAGAGCAATGTCTTTCTCTGTGTATGGAAATTTAGTATATGGGTGTGTAGTCAAATGCTCTGGTCTCTGTATGCTGTAGTGGGCACTGTATAATTATGAACTTATTTCTCTTGTGGTGTAAGAGTTAATTCCTAGCTAGAATACTCTAATGGATGGTTTCAAATTGGTATAGCTTTATCTCAAAATATTTTTTTTTTTAAATAATATATTGTATTTGATCTTTAAGTTGGAAATGCTAGTGAAAGCCCAGAATGTAAGAACTATAATAGATACAGTAGTCAACTGGTCTAGTAAGACCAGTTGAGGATAAATCCAGATGCCCGTGAAGCAAATGTGAATGTGTGGAATTGATTAGCACTGAGGTTTATGCCAAGTCATTTCTTTAACCAAAATGATATTTCAGCAAAAGACCTTTGCAGCTGCTTGGAGAAGTAAGAGTTACTGGAGCTGACTTCATAGATGCTTACTTCTGAAGTAGCAATATTTCTTTGAAAGTTATTGCATATTTTAATTATCTTTGCATACACATTAGATGTATTAGGATAGGACTGCTTTGCCTAAGTTACTTCTAGTGTAAATCAGCAATTTTCAATGGGGAAATAGCAAAACTCTTAACAGTGTAGAAGAAACCTTCTGAATGAGCAGTGGATGTTTAACCTGAAACTGTTTGTTGGCATGTTCTGACGGATTGTCTCAGCCTGTAAGCTTACATTGGTTCCCCTGGGCGCTTCTAACTTACGCAGTGTATATACTGCAGGTATGTTGTGCAGCATATGCTGGGACACTCTTACTTTCAACTTCTTGTGGATATGTTCTGCAAACAGTGGAAACTAAATATGAAAACAACTAATGTTTTCTTAAATGCAAAGAATACAAGTGACTAGCTGTTTGTGCATGTTGTGTGTGCACCTGTGATGTGAAATATCAGTGGCTGATATTGTCTTCTGGCAACAACACTGCTGCTTTTGTGCCTGTAAATTCTTGAAGCTGAAAAGCTGTGGCTGTATTCTTTCTTTTTTGCTTCAGAGATGTTCCATCATAAGCATAAATAATATATGTAAAACATGGAAGTAAATGATGCTGAGTATAAGCATTATTCATTCTGTCCATATATATTATGCGTTTATGCTGTTATCCATTTAGGGTTCTGTGCTCATAATTGACTGAGTTAGTTACACATTTGTTGAGTTCCACTTTGTTTTGGAGTATGTAGACTCTATCTTCAGGAAGTTTGGAGAAAAAGCTGGAGAATACAAAGAATAAAGTATTGTCAGTGTTGATGAAAAACATAAATCAGAAAAAATCTGATAACATTGTTTAAATAGCTTCTCATAAACGTATAAGATTCTCATTAGTCCAACATCAGAAGACTAATGAATATTAATGAATGAGATCAAAGACATTTAGAAATCAAAGCAAGTAAACAATTATTTTTAAGAATTGTATAAGCTTTTAACTGCACAAAAAACCGACTCCTCTTAACTGAACAGCTCCATGAGAAGTTTTTCTTGAAAATATTTTTCCTGAAAATCTTTATGTTAAATTAGAAAGGCAATTAAGTAATGTAAACAAAACAAAAAAATATGTACATCAAAACCTGAAATATATAAAATATTTTGAAAACGGTGTGTTGAAATACCTATCAATTCAACTGTGGAATCTAATAGGCTGGGAATTTGAGCTTGGCCAGAGTCCATGACTTGAGCTTGACTCGGAACTGCCAACGCAAATTGGTGAAATATTGAGAAGGAAATTACTTTTGGACGTCTCAGACTTCCGCTGTTTCCTTCTACATTCTAGTGCTTTTGGACAAAAGTTAACCTGTGCTGATACATAGTGTAATTCTGTTAAAGAAAATAGTTTTGTATGTCGTTTAATAAAGAGTCTGATGATTGAATGTCAGAGTATGATCAGAACTGTCTTCATCTCAGTATCTGCTTTTCCAAATGTTATCTAGATTCATCATGTAGCATGATCTGTATATCACAGTTATTTAAACTTTGAACTGTGCATGCTAGTAGTATTGCTTGGGGTATTTCATCATCACAATATAATGCAAGTGAATCTTCCAAGATTTAGGGAAATAATTGGAATAGGTTATTAAATATTACTTTTCAGTTCTCTTTAAATGTCTGCTATCATTCAATTAGTAATTCTTCTATTCCACTAAAATAAAATAAAAAATTCATTTCTGTACGAGATGATGATTTAAACAAAATAATAGGCCTATGCATGAGTTAAGGTATCTTTTACTTTTATTTCTGCAATTAAAAAAAATAATCTGTGTAATCTTTCTTCTTTAAAATTCTCTGCAGATTTTAATCCATTTAATCCACAAAGGTCATAATGGAAATATTGCTCCAAAGGCACAGATCCCCTGGTGCAACACAGGAAAGTGTTCTGGTCATAAAGTACCCAATTCCTATGGGCAATAGTGATATTATTTGACAGTTTGTGATTCCTACAAACTTCAATGGCAATGTAGGACTCGCGAGAGGATTCTTCAAATACTGTCAAAGTAAGTTTCATTTTGAACCTAGATATAAAGCTAATGGTATATAACAGCTTTTAGTGTCACTGAATCAAATTCCTCCAGTAGAAAGAACGATTGACATTCTGTTTTAAAGTGACCATATGTTTGACCCAGTTTTGCGATCATGGTGTCATTGCAATTGTATCTTGCTGCTGTAGACTCTTGGAGGCTGACAAGCGGAACAAGTTGCTTTAGCTCACATAGCTTGTCTGTCATATTGAGCAGCTTGCAGGTTTCTATTATCTGAATGAAATGTGGAGAGAGTACTTCTCCCTGCTGTCTGCCTATCAGCATAGCCAGCAACCTGCTCACACCCCTGGTAACAGAGTGAAATGAAATGCTAGAAAAATAGAGAACAAAAAAAAAATATTTCCAGAGATGCAAATGTAAGCCACATTTAATAATTAAAAGATTTGTGGTTAAAAAGAAAAGAAAGAATGTCCAGGAACTAGATGGAGGGCTTTGGATTGCATGGAAAGTTAATTTCCAAAGAAGGCTTGCGATTATCTTATCTGAAAAGAAAGATGAAAAGCTTTTAGTTGTGTATTTAAGATCCAATGCTAAGAACAGTTTTGTAGTTCAGTAGGGCAGTGACAGTCATCTCCGTTTTTATTGTGAGCACTTTCTTAGCTTTTAAAATGTTCAAACTTTTATGGAGATTTTATTATATTTTCCCAAAATAGTGCAGCTAGAATTTTGTATGCCAAATCTTGCCATAATCTCAACACAGAGCTCCTTGAAGTTCTGTGATGAGAGCAATGTTAGGGCACTGAGTTTGTACAGGTCGCTCTTTGAAGTTCATATGTGGCTGACTTGACTGCTTTACTCTTGCAATGACCGATTTTTACTTGTCGTTTTGAGAGTATTAGCAAAAGCAGCACAAAACATAATGCTTAGTAATGTTGATTAGAGGTTTTTCCCATGTCAAACATAGGAAGAAGTTTTTCTAGCCCTTTATGATATATCTAGTTTTTAAAATGCTTTTACTAGAGTAAAATTTCAAAGTACAGTAACTGTCAAATTGTCTTATTCAACTTAGAATAATCAGCAGTAACACTCCATTTAGGGTTATTGAATTAGCCATTATAGGAACCACAGAAAGTACGTAATACTTCAATTTATGTTCACTTGAATTTGGTTATTAAGCTTTGATGGAAATTCCATTTAACCAAATATTTTGATTTACAATAGTACAACATTTAACTCTTATCTGAGTAAAATTTGAAAAATAATTGTTTCATTGATTCTTGCTTTTATCTGTTGTAGCTACTTAATATATTTCTAAAAATGTTTGTTGGTCCCAAATTAGCAGATTTTTAGTCTTTTCTTTAAAGTACTGACTGATATTTTTGACTGCCCTTTTTTCCTGATATGAACACTGAAGGTAAATTATACCTAACTTTAAGTATTGTTAATAAATTTCTAAATTTTAGAACCTACTTTACAGCCCTCTAATATAAAAATAGTAGTAGTTACAATTGATAAAGTTAAATATTTGGGAAAAATGATTATGGGTTGAATTTTAAAATGCATTGAACTGAGGTGTAATAGTTAAGACTTGAAATACTTAAGAGTTTTTTTTAATCATTACAGGCCTTACAATAATGAGGTGATTCACACATAGTCACAATTTTTTTTTTCATAATAAAACTTTATGCTTTGTTCTAGTCTTCTCCTGAATTAAGGCATCATTCTTCCTAATGCATACAAAAATATATAGTTCCTCAGTACCCCCGATTTTGGTAACTGCAACAAGAATGTGCAGATCAGATAGTAAGCTGGCAAGATTATGACTTCTTAAAGGAAAGCTGCGTATCCTTATTGGTTTTACATTTTTTTTAAATGCTGCTGTGAATTACCTATTCTAATTCACATCAACTTGCATCCAATTAGATGTTCACTTGACTGATACTTAAAAACAATTTAACTGCAAAACTGAATACAAGTGTAATTTTAATATGGAAAAGTAATCTTGTTATATTGGCATGGATTTTTTCTTTTGCTATTTAAAGAGAATTAATTTTCTTTGAATCAACTGTCTCTGAAAACTAGCTATATGAAGTACTGGATGTAATGTTTACAGACACAGGATGCAATTTGTATTTAGTTATAGTACTTGTGGAATTGTCTTATGACCTTTTTATTTACAGTTCATGCCGATTATATATTTTATCTATTGCTTCCATAAACACATAGCATCTTAACCATGTCTGCATTGTGCATGTCTTAAAATGTCCGTATGTGGATAAAACTTAGGCTTTCTCTATTGTGGCAGTAACAGGCTACTTTGGTGGGTTTACAGGGGTATTTAGAAACTAGACAAATGTTAGAACTGATGATCATTTGAGGATGATAGCGAGGCACCAGTGGAGAACATGCTGTTAAAAGTAGACAGATCAAATCTTTGCTTTAGCTAGTAATGACCACAAACTGGTTTCTGTTTTTCATAGTAAGAATGATTGTGGCAGTCCACAAGCAAAATGATCCATATGTGGCACATGTTAGAAATACCTTCTGGTATTTAGGAATGAGATAGGTTATGCTGGGGGAGAAGCCTGTTAATAATGTTTTATTCAAAGTGGTGCTGTACAAAATTATTCAAAAGGAATACACCAGCTGATATTTTCATCGAGGAAATGATGAGCTGAACCACCATGAACTAATCAAAAATAGGACTATGGAAAGTATGGCATGTGTATGCATTAGGAAGATATTTATATCTTTGGGCTTTACAGCTTCAGTGGAATAGAAGGGGTCATTCTGTGGTGATAGATGGATATGTGGTGAATTGTACAAGATCTGAGAAAATGAGGATTGCATTTATCATATCTAAGGGGAATGTCAAAGTGTGTGTCTGCCTATAACCCTATCAGTGGTAAAATGATTACAATATGCCTTTGGGAGATACCAATCAATATGACCGTTGTAAAGCTCAACAATGGCTGATGACAATTCAGCTGATGAGTTCTGTGGATGGCTTAGAGAGCTATGGAAAAAAAAAAAAAAAACCTGAAGAAAAATATCATCTTTGTACCCAAGACCTGTGCAGAAAAAGTTTGAAATAAGTCTCATAAAAAATGAAGTGAGACATAATGTTCTAGGTTTGAAAAATTAGATAAAGATGTTCAGCTGAATTCTGTTCACCTAGTCATTATAGACAGCACCTGCACTCAATATCATAGTTGAGAGCATAACAAAGAACCAGAATCACTTCTGGTGATCTTGAAGACCGAGAATGTAATGAACTTCCCAGAGTGCAGTTTGATTGTAAAACCACTAGTTGTTAGCCTCCTTAAAACTGAAAAAAAAAAAGAAAAAAAAAAAAACCGAGAATGTAATGAACTTCCCAGAGTGCAGTTTGATTGTAAAACCACTAGTTGTTAGCCTCCTTTAAAAAAGAAAAAAAAAAGAAAAAAAAAAAAGATTGTGATGATTCATTCAGAAGGCCCACTGGTTTGCTCAAAAGAAATAAAACCTACGACTTCTGACCAGAATGAATCAATGGCAATGTCACAGATGTAAAAAGAATATCCAAACAAGCTCTGAAGTAAAATGTAAGTGAACAGGAACATTTTAAGAAGTCAACAGAAAGCTGCTTCTTCTGTAATGAAATCTACAACATATGAAGGCTAAAATGTATTTTGTATGGGGTTGGGTTTTTTTTTCAGTAAAAGGCTGTGAAACCTCAATCAGTTTTTCTATGGATAAGAGAGAGGGATTTATGAGAGGATAACTCAAACACATGCTGATAAAAACATGGATATACAATTTATACATGCACACTTAGAGTCTCTCTAAAAATTTTCAGCAATAGTGAAGATGCACACACCTGAAATCTACGTTCCTATTTCCTAAATCTTAAGTTTCCAGCTAATACATGTGCAGCTTGTCCCTTGACTTGACCCATTTTTGTTGGAGTGGGTATCTTGTTCCTTATGTAGCCAGATCTTGCTAGTCTAAATAATTTGAAGAATCGTTATCATTTAGGTGCCATTGTGAAATTAAAAGGGGGAAGAGGGTAGAATTTTCTTTTTTCAGTGCAGCAGTAATGAGGTGAAGACAAGAGGTAATTCTGCCTCGCTTGATTCTTTTCTTCTTCCAGGAAAACTGAAGGAAAGACTCATAAGAATTTGGTTTTGGACAAATTTGTGTTTCTTATTGTGCTAAAATAAGATTAATATTGTACATAGTGTTACTAGGGTGATGTATAGATTCAGAGTAGTAAAGATCAGAAGAGATCACTGAAGCATTTAGTTTGATCTCCTGTGTCAGGAATGTAAATTTCACTTATTTCCCTTGATGGAGGCAAATAACTTGTGTTAGGCTAAAGTGTGTCTGCTGGAAAGCTTGTCTTCATTTGAAGAAACTGAGAGTCTACTTCCTTTGGTAATTAGTTCTATTTGTTTGTTAATCATCTTCCAGATTAAGCTTTGGTTTGTACAAATTGATCTTTTGGCTGTGTTGAGTTGTCTCGCTGACAAACCTGCCAGGCACTTTCCGCTGCAACGTCAGAGGTAATCAGTACTGGCCAAAATTGCCTTAGCCTTGGCTCCCATCTCTATGTACATGACTGCTGGATGACTATAATGACTAAACTATGGTGTCATTAAAGCAGTAGAGAGAAGCAACATCTTATTAGTACAGACTTTTTTCATACAGTAGTAGCTGAACAAAGTAAACATGATTATTAATATATTGGCCAAACATTCTTTTTTTACTGATAGGTCATTACTTTTATATATGTTTTTATTATCCCTTTGTAGCCTTGAAGTACAGAAGGAAGGTACTCTAAAGGTAAGTGTATTTATTACGTTGCATTGACAAACATTGCCTTACGCCCGTTGTTGTTATATTCACAAATCTAAGTGCATAGAGTAAAGATAAAGCTGACAGGACAACTTCTATAGCCACCTGGCTTCCCTAGCATACAAAAATGCTGAGTGATAGTTAGAGGGGAAAACGTAAAGAAAGTTGATGTGCTGAGCGTCACCAAATCTTAGAGAATGACTGCTGACTTCTGCTTTGTTCACAGTGGTTAAGTTATTCTGGTGTAGTTATGTTTGCAAAAATTAATGCTAGTGTATTTAAAAAATAAATGCACTGGTACTGCTTCTGGTCCCCAGCTGAATAATGCCAGGTGGGGGGAAAAAAAATTAGAAGTGGCTTTTTTATGGTGGTTCTGAATTTGCATGAGGCTTGCTTATGTAGTAGTATGCATTAAGCATTTCTACAGAAAGCGGGAAATTAAGGTACATAATACTGCATAGCTGTGGATTTTTCACTGTGTATTAAGTGGATAAATAACCTAAAATTTAGGTAGCAGAGCATAATAGTTGTCTGTGTGTAAAGTATCACAGTAACTTTAGTCTTTCCTTTGAAGATAATTCAGCATTCTGTACTTACTCATAAGTGTGTAACTTAATTGTTCTTTGATTAATAGTTGAAGTAGAAATACTTTTTTGCTAAAAAGAGATTGGATAATACATCAGGCACTCTGACAGAGACCTATTTTCATCAATAAGCTTTTCCGGTCAGATTCAAATAGCCTGTAATCTCATATTTGTTTTCAACAACTTCTTTTCATTTTGAGATTTTCTGTTGTCAGTTTCAGAAAGTTGAACTGTGATAATTAAAGCAGCCTGCAACATAAAAGGAAGATTTAGAAATTCAAGATAGTCACATTATGCAGTAAAATTTAAATTGATATGAATTTGTGGTGTCATAAATTGTAAATCACTGTGATCAACTGTTTAAACACTTGTTAAACAACAGATTTGTATAATATAGAAGAAACAAATGTATGCTATGCTGCGGTATGAGTCTGATTCCCTGCCCCCCTCCCTCCCCCCCCCCCCCCCTTTGCATTTATGACATGGTAAATTCATTTTTAATATTTATATGCACAGTTAAGCTGTTTATAGGTAGATGAATAAAGAAAGAGATTGGAGCAAATATTTGTGGTGAATAAAAGTATTTTCAAAGGAAAACTTTTAAGAGAAGCAAGAAAGTGTACTTACATATGTGGCAGCAGCAATTTGTAGGTTTACAGCTGTCTGTACCTGCTTAATTGCCTGTTAACTACAGTTATGGTACCTGCAGTGTTGCATGCCATAGGTGACCTGTAAACCAAATACCCTTTTTATATTTATATTTAATTTAGATAGTTTTGGCTTCCATTTCTTACACACACCTCCCCACCTCCCCAGTTCTTTCTCCTGTTCTCTTTTATGAGTCTGTCCCTGCCCCCCTCCCTCCCCCCCCGACCGTGTTTGCATTTATGACATGGTAAATTCATTTTTAATATTTATATGCACAGTTAAGCTGTTTATAGGTAGATGAATAAAGAAAGAGATTGGAGCAAATATTTGTGGTGAATAAAAGTATTTTCAAAGGAAAACTTTTAAGAGAAGCAAGAAAGTGTACTTACATATGTGGCAGCAGCAATTTGTAGGTTTACAGCTGTCTGTACCTGCTTAATTGCCT
This sequence comes from Aptenodytes forsteri, assembly GCF_000699145.1. Taxonomy (NCBI): domain Eukaryota; kingdom Metazoa; phylum Chordata; class Aves; order Sphenisciformes; family Spheniscidae; genus Aptenodytes; species Aptenodytes forsteri. The sequence continues at coordinate 7,136,133 of NW_008795909.1, forward strand.
GTTAACTACAGTTATGGTACCTGCAGTGTTGCATGCCATAGGTGACCTGTAAACCAAATACCCTTTTTATATTTATATTTAATTTAGATAGTTTTGGCTTCCATTTCTTACACACACCTCCCCACCTCCCCAGTTCTTTCTCCTGTTCTCTTTCTCCTGTTCTTTATTTGGGTACAGAGTGAAAATGTATGTTAGATTCCTTTCAGTGTCTGCATCCTTTAGGTGGCACATCTGCATAGCTGCTGTCGGATGCTATTACCTGCATTAATTCAGACTTGCTTTTCCTTGGAGGGATACTGGCAAGAGGAAAAATCTCCTCTGAGGAGGTGGTGATTTATTCTGCCATAGTATGAGCAGATTTCTTAGATGTTATAGTCCATGCAGATAGAAGCTCTTCACACCTTTGTTGTGAACTGGTAAATATGAGGTAGCTCTATCCTGAAGCTGCTGTCTCAACCCTTTAGCACTGAGCTGAGCTCAAGCTACTATGATTTGCCCCTTAGCATAAGCTACTGATCTGGGTTTGATGTCAAATTAAGCGAATCATGCAGCTTTTCTTCGGATTGAAAAGGCAGTGTAGATATGCCTTTAGTATGTTAGTAGGTTGTTAAGCAAACAGACTGGGTGAGCAGAAAATGGTGATGAAGAATCTCAATTGTAGAACCTTGTACTTGATGGTGATGGAATTGTATGTGTTGATCTCTGTGTCTCAGTGAGAGCCCGATTGCTTTGCTTTTGAGCCCTGAGCAGGCCTGGTGAACTGGATCAATTTGTCTTTTTGTGACAACGTGTGGCTTGAATTCCTGATTCTCTGAGCGTGCTTGTGTTTGAACTGTGATTAGTCTGGCTCCGGATACAGAAAACAGGAGCTCTGAAGGCAACTTTGGGAAGAAAGGAATGCAAGTGTCTTTCCTTCTGCAATTCTGTGTTCAGTTTGGTAGCGGAGGAGTTGTTAAAAGCTACAACAGTTCTCTTTCCTGTTGGAGGCCAGGGGTCATTTTCTTTATATGAAGTGTATGTTTGTGTGTGTGAATCAGTAGTCTCAAATAACAGATCAGATACACTGCAAAATCAGAAATATTTTTGGACAACCAGAACTATGAAAAATCTGTATATCTGATCCAAGAAAGGAATTGATCATGTAGGCAGAATGGAAAAAGTAGGCTTGACAGCATGTAGCCATAACCAGTCATCATTCTGAATTCTGCAAGAGAATAGGCATCCTGAGACAGCCAGGTCTAGAAATGTCAAGAACATATTCTGTTGTGTAAATGTCTATGCCATGGAAATTGCTGAAGATGTAAGCAAAGATAGCTGCTCAGCCCAACCTTTTAAACCTAAAAATAACACATTTAAGTTTTAATAGACTACTGAAATACCAGCAAAGAAAGAATGTAATGGTGCATAACAGGTGCCATTGTATTGCTGTGCAAATTACAGATGACTTTATTTCTGCGAGTTGTTGAAGGATTAATGTCCAGCTGCTCTTCTCAGACCATTTGAAAAAGAAGGAAAAATTCTTCAAAGGAAACTCTGACTAGACTATTAGTGAAAATGAGTGATGTGAGTGAGTTTGTTTTGTGGAATATTGACCCATGTCCAGTAGGAGGGGGAAAAAAAGTCTGCCTTTTGGCTTGGAATATTAAAATAAATAGTTGTAGCCTAGCTAGAAAGGACTGAGGGAATTAAAGGGGAGGGAGAACAATACTATCTCAAAATGGTGTTGGGTGTTTGAGATACTGGCTATCTGGAAACAAATAACCCTGAATACTGACTTACCAGTACTCTAACAGGAAAAAGCACGAGACAACATTAGTTAGGGTTACAGGACACCAAACTGTATTTGAATATAGGATGTTGACATACCTAGAATGTATGAAAGGTGGGACTTGCTATCATGTCACTGAGAATGAATTCTGTCTACTGCTGGTTTTAAAATAGTCTCAAATTTTCCAATAGTTCAGGGAAGGACAAAAAAGGATGGAGGAAGAGTGATTAAACTAGAAAAAAGAATAATAAAATCTTAATCACTGGCACATCACTACCTGGAAATAATGGTAATGCTTATTAGGTGGAAAGAGGGAAGTGTTCAGGAAAAGCAGTCCATTTGCAAAGCAGCAGACTGTGTATTCACTTTACTTCTTGCACTGCAGTGGATCTAAATTTGATCAAGTGTCTTTGTCATTGAGAGGCAGTAAAAGTTTCCCTACTAATTGTTCCTAATGCATTTCTTTTAATTTATTGTGGACTTGAGAGTTGGAAACACTAACAGTCACTCAAATTCCACAAAAGAATGGGAGCAATCCTACCTTGAAACAAAATAGTGGTGTCCTAGAGGAAGTGAGTTCCTAGAGGAAGAAGTGTGTTCTCTGAATGCATTTGTATTTCAGCAGATTAATTTAGAAATAGCTTAGTGAAAGCGGTGAAGACCTGTTTTCCAAACTACCTCCTTCAAATATCTGAGATTTCTAAGGCAATTTTCTGTACTAGTTGTTTGCTTGTGAGATGATTGATTTTAATATTTTTCTGGGACAGTTTTTTATGGAAGGCATCACTGGGTTATATATATACACTTTGAAAATATAATTGCATTGAACAGCATAGATTTAATTTTTTTTAATAAATTATCTGAAGTTGGAAGTAGCGGGCTTTGGAAACCTGACTCTGTCCTGTAGAAAGCAGCATGGTAGAATTGGAATGTATGGTTAATATGTCCTTTTTAAAGAGAGACTGTTTATAGTAATAGAATACCAATTATATTATTGACGCACCAGAAGAACTGAAAGGCAATTGCTTGAATTAAGATGACATTGTGTGTGAGTGTGATCGAATTTAGGTTCCCTCTTACCAAACACAATTGGTAAGCCTTTAGAATCTCCAAATAAATACTTGTGCTTTAAGGTCAGTCCAGACCTCATGGATTGCTTTTACTTTCCCTGATAAAAGCAGATGCAAGCATGCCAAATTGCTTTGCTCCAGCTTAACCCTAGCACTGTTTGAATTCATAAATGCTACAAAAGGAATGCTTATAAACGCATACAACAGTGAAGTGGAAAAATGTCATGCCTACCTAATCTATTTCCTGGGAAAGGAAGAAAAATCTTTTTATTCTTCTACTGAGACTTGGGGAATAAAATATGATGACTGGATGTTATGCTTATAATCAAGAATTGTCTTTCATATTTTCAGTGGATATAAACGCAACGTTTTCTGTTGTCTTTCTGATATATTGTCTCTGAAATGAGACAGTAAAGGAACTTTTTTTTGCTGTAACAAATTAGAATAGTAAGCTGTATCTAAATTCTTTTTCATTTTATGTACTTGTTCATGTAATAGCTATTAAACAGCTGTTTTTCTGAAGCTTTTAGTTTAAGGATAAAGTGTTCAAATGGTAGCACACCATTTAGTAGATGAAACAAAGCAATGCTGCATAAGGGCTTTATATGGTAACTAGTCTACAACAGTATTAGAAATGGCATCAATGGGAGCTTTGCTATGAATTGATAACAAGTACATAGTTTTAAATAACTTGGACAGGAAGAAAACGCTCCTAAAATAGAGCGCTTGAGGGAAAAGTAGGTTTTCACACTGTAAACAAGGACCTTTGAAAGCTGGGGGAAGAAAAAAAAATAAAATGAGGAATTCATGCCATGTTTCCATCATCAAGTTTTGTGGCTCAAAAAAACCTATTTGCAACAGCCACTTTGTCAGAGCTCCACAGTACAGTACGTTAAATCATTACATCGTTTTAAGAACACTTGTCCATTTGCAGTGGGTGTTTTTTTTGGACGTCAGTAAGATGAGTTCTTGAGAAAAGAAGTAAAAGTGAAGTAGTAGTGGATAAAGTTCAATACACGTGTTGATACTGCATCTTTTGGTGTGCATAAGTTGAATAGCTGATTGGAGTAATTTTTCCCATTATTACTTTCTATAATGGTTTTCTTATAACATGCTGTCTTAAATTCTTCATATACATCAAGGGTGATATTGCAGTCACATGGTAACTTTTAATTCCTTGTTGACAGATGAGGATTGGTGAGTTCTGAGTTGCTTCTTCAGTTTTAGATAGTGTGGAAAAATATTATTGATGCATCTGTCAAGATGTGCCATGCTTTTGTCAAGGACAACAGTAATGTTATGTATGTTGTTCCTTCACTGAAGAGGGGAAGGATTTTTACCAAGAATGGAATATAGCTGTATGTAGTGTTTTCACAAATATTTCCTTTATATTTTGCATATACTATAGGGATTTTAAATACATAGTGTGAATTTAAAAAAAAAAAAAGTGTTTCCACAAGACCCAGTGGTTTTTGTCCCCTTATAAGGAAGAGTTCTTTCTTATTTCTGAATGTTGGTACAGAAACAATGCTTGGAAGGATTTTCTGGTTTCTTAACTAATCATCTTTGCCCGTGTATTTACTGCATGAGCTTAGCAGGCATTGTCCTTCAAACTTCTGAAGATTAATGCGTTTTACACCTTGAAATTTGGGATTACATCTTTTAGGCTGATCAATCACATTGATTTCTAACTTCAAAGGTTTTCAACATACTAGTTGCCGAATTTATGTTAGAATTTAAGTATGGATGGAGAATAAGATAACAGCAGTGGCAATCTGTATTCCAGGTGACTGCATCATATGGTCTTAAAATTCTGTATATCATGATAGGACTAAAATACAGTGGCTACATACAACCTGAAATGTGAATTTATACCAAGATTCAGGTTGCGTAACACTTATTTCTGATCTAGGAGGTTCAGATTATATTAAAAATACAGTTGTCTCAGGATTAGTGTTCCATTGTTATACCAGTATTTCTTGGCTAAGATGGAAATATTTATTGAAATCACTTATGGATGGTTTCTTTCTAAGAGAAATAAACAGCTTATGAAGGTTAACTGCTAATTGTGGGAAATGTGTTAAGTTCACTTTCCTGAAGGTGGTTTAGTGGTGTTGTAAACTACTACCTGTAATCAAATTAGTTAATCTACAAACAGAATTTAAGTAATATTATGTTCCTCAAGTTTTAAGTGAGGATAACTAACATCTTGTGTCTTATCAATGAGTCTTGCTTTATTTCATCATAAATGTAATACAAAATTACTTAGTTGCGAAGTTGAAATTCTGCATCTAACGGGTGTTGAATCCTTCTCTTTTGGAAGGTGCTGCTTAAACTTGAATGCCTCTCATTGTAGTTCCAAGCCTGAAATAGAGCAGGTAATTCTTAAGTTAAAATAGTTTTCTAAATGTTATAAATTCTTAAAAACCAAAACCAAAAGCATTTTAGTAGACAGTCTGTCAGCCCAATGAGATACTGATAGGATTTTATAGGATGCAGATGGCAGAGGAAAATCTAGTATTTCACTGCTAGCATACATTTCTCATTTTCTTTCCGATGATGATCTGGTTATTAGGTTGCTAGTTTTCTCACAAAACATAGTGTATGGCTGCCTAATTAGATTGCTTTAAAGCCCACTGGTAATGCAGATATATTTCTCATAATCCTTTTGCCCTGGGTTGCTTTTGTTAGGCTAACTTCTCAGTCTTAGGAAAAAAAGCTTGTTCACTGGGCTAAACATGAAAAATGCATTATGCTTGATGTTCTTGGTAAAAGTGTAATGTGCAACAGAATTCTCTCTATACCATGTCTCTTGAAGTCATGGCTTCTGGGCAGAAATGGCAAAAAGATGTTCAGATTACAGTTAAAGGGATTCCACTTAATCATAGTTGGTAAGAGATTAAACTTTAATAATTCAATTAAAGCTTCTGGCCTAACTTTTTTAACACTAGAAGACCAGTAACAAAAAAACTTGGTCTGAGTAAGTATGTGTTGCTTAACACTGCAAAACAGTATGCTCTTTGCACTAGCATATTGAATATTTTGTAAAGGAATGGTTTGTATTTAATAAGGTAGTTGAAGAAATCACATAGTTTATTTTTTGTATATGCCTTAAAATTGTCCACTAATGAAACCTACATTGTCAAAGCTTCATCCAATGGAAACTATTAAAAAGGTAACTATCACACTTCTGTGTGATGGCAGCAAGACTGAAAGATGTTACTAGGAAATCGCTTACTTAAAGGTACTCAAACTCAGTTGCAGAGAATTGAAGTCACCAGGAAGATTTAGCAAAGAGCTTTGAATACTTAGCAGGAAAACTTGACATATTCAAGTCCCTCCACGTTTCATGTACCCTCAGGGTGAAGACAAAGCTAACGTTTGAAACCATTCAGCTGTCTTTTGAGCAGAAGCAGACCCAAAGCTGAACTCAAAATCCTAGGCATGGCAGGGCCATCATTTGTCATTAAGTATGAGAAAATAAACTTTTATTTTTAAAGGGTCTGTTTTCCTTTAACTATGCTTTAAAAAACCCAACAAAACAAACCAACAAAAACCAAACCCAAAATAAACAAAAAACCCCACCCTTGGCTGTATAACCTCTAGCATGTATTTATTGTTTTAATGAAAATATTTCTGAAGGAAAAGCCACTGAAATACATCATCACCCTGGCAAGGAATTTTGTTAGGAATAGAAACAGGGATCGTATGTGCCACTGCAGATGTTAGGCACCCTTTAAACTAATTGAATTAGGAAGACTGTCAAAAGGTTAATGCAAATCAATTTTCAAAAAAGACATTCTTTATCAAGCACTTCTGAAATTGCAGTTTTGAACTCTTAGTAGAAATTAAATAAAGATTCTAATTTTGTCTTTCATACTGTATACTGTCAACATAAAAAGCTGGCTTAATTCAATGAGAGTTCCAATTTATATCTAGAAGTTGTAATTTTCATTATTGCTACTTATAGCAATAATATTAGGCATTATTCCTGCTTATCCATACTAGATGTGTATAATGCCATTTTGGTATGATGATAAAATTTAATATCTAAATAATTATACTACTGCAAATGCAGTATAGTATGTTACAGTATTTCAGATTTAAGAATAGAAATTTATAACAAGTTAAATCAAAGTTGCAGTATTTTGCTATCACTAAATAGTTCAGTGACTACTCCGTAATTCTACAGTAGTCCAACTCTCTAAAAAATTACTCTTCATTAAACAATTTTCAAGAAGCTTCTGATTATCATCTTTAAACCCACACCACATTTTTGTGTCTCAAACTATTGTCCTCCATCTTCATTTTCAAATGAAAAGAGTGTTTCTTGGAATCTCTGCTAATATTCTGAATGGAATGACATGAGCAAAGAAGGTAGAAACTAAACCGTTTGTTCCAGCTGCTCTCCTGGAAGACTGTGTCTGGTAGCTGTCCCTCCCTGCCCTGGGGACCTATCTCAGGTAAACTGAGCTGAGTGGTTTCAGTGAGGCTGAGTGTTCAGGAGTGGCTTCACTGTAGAGAAACTCAACCTTGGGTTCAGTGCTACAAGGCTAGGATGGCTTTTTGCCATGTCCTTGTTATGAAATGCCGTAGTCTTTTTTGCCTCTCAAATGTTGTTACTTATGGTTAGAGCTAAGAAGCTGCGGTAGCTAATTGATTCTTCTTTTTCCCCATGTCAGTGTTCTGTAGTCTGCATGAGGGAGCATAAATTCTTACCATAATTCACGTGTATGATTTAAAATATAGGTAAATCTGTTAAACTTGCAGGTAGGTAAACCTGCTTATATTTATTTTCATAAAAATGAGATGTTGAGTAAAATAGTGGTAATCTGAACCTATTAATATGTTTTATGCTATTTAAGTCAGTATTTTAGAAACATTTATTTTAGTATTTTCCTCTAGGTAATGCTGTAGTAATGCAAATCGCTGCTGCTGTTTAAATAATTTGACAAACAAGTTTTCTTCCAGGAAAATCTTTGCTGACTTCCAAGCCTGGACAACACTGAAAGGTCCTAAAAAGGACTTGCCCTTTTCTTATGTATTTAAAAACTAATTACAAGAATAAAAGTTTAGTCGTGAATAAACTATTCTCAATTGACTGGAGAGTATTATAATACATTTTTTTTGCCTCTCCTAACTTAGAAACTTTTAATTTTTTCATTTTCCCCTAACTGGCAAAAGCTAATTTAATTAAGAAAACCAGATTACATTTTGGAAGAGTACAGAAGTTTGGTCCCATTTAATATGAGTATTGCTCCCTGGGTATATCTCAACTTCCTCTCGTAGGACTGATAGATGCTTAAATGGAAGAGATTCTACCTGTAGTGGGAGGCACTGACAGCGATTCAGTTGACCAGGTTGTTGGTTCTGTCTGATGTTGCCCCTTTTAATGTTACAGAACAAATCGCTTTGCAAAAGGTAAGAAGCATGGCCCGTCGGCCTTTATTGAAAGCTGTTTCTTCTGTTCTGTCATGTCATGATACCTTGTTTGAACAGTTTTCTTGAATAATCTTACATTCAAGCCAAACTTTCAAAGCAGTTTTCTGTTGCGCACTGATCTTCTATGCAGTGATTGACTGTGGATGTGTATCAAAGGGCCTATTCACTATAACATCAAAGGGTCTATCTATTGCTACTAAAACACGTTAGATTAAATTACAGATGTGCAGGTATCATATGTTGGCAAGAGTGTTCTGGCATAAATCCTTTTGTTCAATCACCAGATAACAAAACCAAAAACTTGATTTGTACCATATAAGTGAATTAAAGAAACAGATTTATTAATGGAGGTCTTGCTGAAGGATTTCACTCATTCGGTTCTTTAGAAGTTCTGTCTTTCCTTTATCCAAAACTGTGAAGACTAATATTATATTTTATGGGTTTTTTGATTGCATGTTGTTCAGAAGAGGGTATGTTGTTTAGATTTAAAAATAATGAATTCTTAGCCCCAGCCTTTTTAGGAGGGAAAGGTTTACTGTAAACACTCCATAGCATGCTCACAGTTATATTGAAAGAGAAAGTGATTAGCTATAGCTTCTTGTTTCAATTAATTAAATACTTCTTGGTTTTGTTAGTGTTCAGAAAACTTGACAACAGCATTGTCCTGTGAATCTGTTTATTGTACTTTTTCAGTATGTTTTAAATAAGCTGTATTGTAAAGGATACAAGGACAAATCTTTTGTTGGTATCTTAGCTGCACTGCTGATGGAAAAAGTAGCTCTGGCCATTTTTTCTCACTATCAGCTGTCTAATAAACTATTTCATTTTTCCCGCAAATAGACGTTGTACCTTAAAGTCCTTTTAAAAAAGGGAGGGAAGGAAAAAGATGCTTTTGACACTATTGGTCTAGGAGAAAAAGTGTTGGGAGAGGAAATCTGCTCTCCAAAGGAGGACATCTGGGGAAGAAGTATTAGCAATTTCAAAGAGAACTTTTGGAACAAATACATGTATAGGTAGCCCTCTTTGCTTGGTAGGGGTCAGTGTGAGTGAAAACTGAAAAAAGGATAATAAGCTATGGAAACTGTCCACTGGAGCATTCATTCTGCAGAATATCATGTTATGAACTTAAGTTTTCAGAGCAAGCTGCCATGTGGATACGAGGTGTTTACTTTTATTAGAACTGTATTTTAATAAGAACTTTTCCTAGGTTTTGTAGAATAAGTAGGACGTACCTGGGATGTGAAAATGAGATGTTGGTTTACTTAGGAATGCACAATTCGGAGCACCCTTGAAGGGTGTTTTCATTACAATGACAATGGTTTTTAGTGTTTTGGTAGGCACAAACAGGTAGAAGGAGCAGAGGCAGGTAACTTTATCTTCAGCATTGAGATGAACTAGAGTTAATGTATTACTGTACATCAAAAACTTTTTTGAGAATGTTTTCAGAAGATATTTTGACGACTTCAGGGAGGAGTTAGTGGTATCATTAAATAAGTTGGCAACTTCTGTAACCAGCTTTTTTGGTATTATAGCTCAAGGGAAAGTCAATAAACTTTGATTCCCAGCATTAATGTAATTATTTTGATTTTTTTCCTTTTTTTCTTTTCTGGCTCCTTCTGCAGAAGGCAGTAATATAATATCAGATGGCCAAAAGCAATTCAGAAAATCAGTGTCCCATAGGATGACGTACAAATGTAGGAAGACTGGGGGCGGAATAAATCATTTCCTCTGATCTTGTTAGGGATGAAATTATTATAGAGAAGCAAATGTAATTTGCTGAATATACTGGGAGGAAGAGAAGTATGAAGCTCCTTTGATTACCAAAGGTACTCTTTAAAGTGGTTTTTTTCTTCCTTTCACCTACAGTATTTTCCTTACACAGTATACAAAGGTGTTCTCATTGCCACTTGTTTTGGTAGTTGTAATACAGTACTTTAGGTCAGCCACTACTCTTGTATTTTGGTTTATTTGGGATAATCAGACATTAATCTTCATCTTCCCCTGACCTTGGCCTAGTGAGAAATTAAATGCTTCAGGAAGAAAACTTACATTGTCTTTCTGATTATTTAATTATTATGATATTAATGTATTCAATTTCATGCTTCCATGAGAGAATACGGAAGACAGGTGAGATGGGTGAATCATAATAATATAAATGCCCTGTTGAATAGTATAGGCCGAAGAACTTGCAAATTGACCTGAAAACACAAAAGCTTGATCAACTTCCTGTGAAAACAGTTTTTTCTCTGAACAAAAGAAAATTAAAAGATGATGTACTGAATCTTTAAAATGAAACCTTTCCATAGGTAACTGAAATGCATCTTGATGTGGCTGTTGCTTAGGAAAAAAAGTAAAAGTGGGAGACCTATGTATACATAGTATCTTTTAAATGTATTTTGTTTTAAAAACCAAAGTTTGTAAAAATAGAGTATCCTAGATGCCTATAACCTTTTCTCAGCCTTGTTTGCAGGATTCAAAGAGTAAGAATCCTGAAAATAGTAGCTTTTGATGTGTTTTGATACATTCTTTTTTCCTTCTCTTTCATTTTTACTATTTCTTCATTGGAACGTACAAATACAAGAAAATTATTTTAAATACCTAAACTTTATCCTTAGAACTTTATCTGGAGAACTCTAGTAGTGATAAAAACCCCAAACAAATGGGGGAAAAAAACCCCAAAATTAAGAAAGTTTGTGTGCTGCTTCTAAACAGAAAAGAATAGGTGATTTGTTTAGTGTACATAAAGAGAGATTCTTGCCAGGTCTAAGCAGAAAATGCTGGAAGGTATTATTCTTTCTGTAGCTCCACCATACATTCTGGTGTTCTGCCAGTCCTTCTTGGAGTGTGCAGCCTGTCCCAGGATCATGCTTTCTTTAAGTAGCTGGTACAAGGGTGGTGCTGGAGGACGTTCCTCACAGTGCAGTAGAAGTGACTGTTCCAGACCCAGCCAAAATTACCTGTCTGCTGTAAACAATCTTTGGCAAGCCCTGCTGCTGCTATTCCTTCACCTGAGAGCTACACTGTCTGTGGGATGCTTTTTCCTTTCACCAGTCAGTCAGGCAGGCTTTGCCCCAGAAGTCTTTACTCTGCTCCCCAGCCCTACTTCTGCGAGCACAAGCTGTAAATTGTAAAAGTGCAGCAGAGGCTATATTCCAGAAGCATTTTGTCTGAAGTGAGACGTGGAGTCTCTAGAACATCCTGTTGGGACTGTGGCTATTTTCATGGCTTCCTACCAAAGGTTGCAACTTAAAATCATCATCTGCACAGTTACTTAAGGCTGACCAACTATATTCTGTTCCAAGTGTCATGTACAGCAGTAAAGCTGTTCAGGTGTGATTTAGCAGCTGTGGTCACGTAGATCTGCTTTCAGTCACTTGAGCAGCTAGCAATTAGCAGCCATCATAGAAGGTTAACTTCAGTGTTAGTCTCAATGCAAGTCTGCACTGAGGAGTCAAACCCTAATAACTATAACCAGGCAAATACAATTCCATGTAATTTTTCTAACACTCATAAGCTGGGATTTGATGTGCAGTGTTTTCTAGTTAAAGCCTGAAGTTGGTTAGAGTTGTCAGTTATTGTTAGGGAGGAATAATCTTCCAAACAGTTAAGTTTTTCAGATACACCCAACTGACTAAAGTGCCTAAATTCCAGTTTTGGGAGAGGCTTGGCTTTCAATAAAGTTAACACTTTTTTTACCTCATTAATTCAATGAACAGTAAGAGAGACTGAATTTACTGCTTGGTGGTTACTTTGTAGTCATTCCCCAGGTAAACATTTGTAGAGCACACTAACATAAGATGCTTTTGTTTGCACTACCTCACACTTGCTACACACTAAGAGACATCCAGAGAATTAGTAGATTGTATCGTGATTATTCTTACCTTTGTTTATCATAGTAACTTACCCATGAAGGCAATCTTGGAGGCTCACCAGTACATAGGAACCAGTTTCACAAAGCAATTACAGGTTTGGATGATGCAGCTAAGCGTGTCTTATAAATCCCACTATTTGCATTATTAGATGTTTGAGAGTTTAGTGGCCTGTGGTAATTAGATTGTGTGGTCTTTCAAAACAAGGATAAGGCTCGTGGGTTGCTCAGGTGCTTTGGAAAATGGTACTTTGTGATGTTTATCTTGTACAACTGATATTTTCTGGCATTTAATAGGGAAAATCTTTTGCTACATGTAAAACTGAACCTGAATGAGGTAGTCTAAGTGTTCCTTCCTCATGGTTTGTTCTTGTTTTTTCTTATTTCCCTTTTGGTAGAAACTGGTAATCAGAATGGCAGACCTCTGTCTAGTAAGAGCTGTTTTGTATAGCTGTAAGTAGCACTGCACTTTGAAATGCTGACAGGCCTTGTATAAACCATGATCTGATTTTTCATGCCTTCTGGCAAGAAGGCAAGATCATGATGCTTTATTACTGAGTTCTTGTGTAGTGTAAATAAAGATTGAAAAATCTATCACACTGTTCTTAAATTTCATTTCTGTGGGTTTGATAGCGCCAAGATGATCCCATGATTCTCTACTGCAGAGGCTTCAGTGCACTGACTCACAAGCGTATTGAGCCAACATGACAGGAAAACACATAATTTTTTATGACTAAAGAAAACATGAAAGTTAAAACTATAGAGGCTGAGTGAAGGCAAACGTAAAGAAATATAATTTACCTCACTTGTTGGGTTTACTTATTACATAGTTGTTATCCTGCTGAAGTTCTGCAGGTAATAAAACTGTTTGTGTTGAACTCTCTTTTGTTGTTGTTGTGGTTTGTTTTTGTTGTGTCACCTTCTTAGAATGTTTTGTTTGTTTGTTTTTTCCTGCAGACGTAATTTCACCTTTCCCAAGCATGTAGTTTACACTTTGAAGCGATCGTTGAGTGTATCCTTTGGAAATATATTTTATTGCAGCATTAACAATGCAGTTGAGTCATTGGAAAATGTGGGTGCCATGGGCACATGAGGCTTGCCAGGTATAGTTCTCTGTTAGTAGACAGTAATAGTATTTTTTTTTAGTGGTCTTGAGTAGACAAAACTGTCAGTAATGTTTACCTTGGCGAAAACAAGGTATTGCAAGTGGAATAAGCCATAAAGATAGTAAGTAAGTAATATTCTAAATAAAAGTAATCGTTAATGGTGCTTCTTAGCAGATGACACAGTTGCATGTGAAACAGATTGCATACAGAACTGTCTGTACACTGTAATTCTGACACAGCTGATGTCAGTTGATATATAGGTAGGTAATGGGTTTAATGACTTTTTTCATGCTTTCTTGAAAATCTACATGGGAAGTCTGTAGTTACAGTTAATGGTAGCATCACAGAGGATTATTTTGAGTAGTGACTTGTGTTTTATTCCTAGGTGTGTATATACAGATCATTACATTCCTATTCATGGTGCAAATATTTGTGTAAGTTCAAAATCCTGAATGACCAAGCAAATTTTATAGTTTGAAGTAATCTTCCACAGGCAGTTGGCTGTATGACAAATAGAATTACGTATGCGTAAAATTGCTTTTACTGTAGAAGTGAAAATGCAGAATAATAGCTTGTCAAACTGTCATTTGCAAGTGAGATCATAGATTTCATAGTCCAAATTAGGTTGTGTTCTTTTTCTTTTTGTCAGGTCACATTCTAATAACCATATTGTGCATTAAACCCTGTGATTATCTGAACACTTGACAGATGGTAGGCTGTTAATTTATATGTAAGAGACAGTGATTGCTTGTGCAGTAATGGTATTCAACAAAATATGAAATGTCAAAATCCACTTTTTTTGTTATGTTTTTACTTGACTTATTTCAGCAAGGTAATTCTAGCAGAGTAATTTTGTTTTCATAGCTAAACATATGCTTCATTTACTAGTGTTAACAGGTTTTAGAGTTTTAAATCTTATTTTTTGTACTGAGAGATGTTTACATGTTGGTCTAGAGTACAAGAAAATTGTAAAGTACAGTGAAAATGAAAAAGTTATTACATTTATTAGTCTAAGATTTTTAATACGTATATTACTCAATTTTAAGCAAAATGAGATTAGTTTTAGGATCACTTAAGAATTAGTATGATACTGATCAGTTGGTTTTATGATAACACAACTGTCCTAATTTTATACCTGAGTTCTGTTAAATTGTTATCAAAATGAGTAGTTAGTTGCTCCTAATATCTTCTTTAATTATCATCTTAACTCACTCGTAAGATGCTGCAGAAAACAATCAGTTTGAGCCCAAAGGATTTTGCCTTTTGATGCATGTTACAGGCAGTTGGGGTTCTAATGTATGGCTGGAGGGAAAAGAGTAAAAAGTGGCACAGTTCAGTCCCACATACTTACCTGTACGAACGACATTAATGTCAAGGACGTGTCTCCCAACCCAATGTCTGTTCATCTTCATGAAAGCTGTGTTTCAGAAACATTTTGGTCAGCAATTGTTTGAAGGAGATGGAGATTTGATAAACAGAATTTGGAAGGGTATTCCAAGCATACTGAGCAGCACAGAAGAGGTCTTAGAGATAAAAAGAACATTGCTGTATTGTCCAGAGCAGTTCACACCAACAGAAGTCATTTCCATTGCCTAGTATTTCTTGAAAGCTCTAACTTACTAGTTACCTGGTTTTCCACATAAGTTGTCTGCACTTAGTTCGGGTCACAGGGATTGTGCTTTCTTTCAAGTCATCGTAAGCCACAGGGTGGCTTTGCAAAAATTAATGGCTAACTGGAAACATTTGCTTACCCCTTGGAAATCAGGATTTTTCACAAATAGTGTGAATATTAATTGCTTCAGAATTTATATATATACTCTATCGTCGTCTGTTGCCACTCATACCTCTTTTAAACCAGTGCATGAATTGCTTTGAAGCCAGTACGCTGACCTTCAAATGAAAGGGCAAATTTATTTACTTTATCTTGTGATTAAGAAAACAGTGATTTGTATCTCAAATTTTCTGAAAACTAACTCATTCTGCCAAGAAAAATTGCCTTAATACTAGTATGGAACTAGAGATAGTCTTGCTGCCTTTTCTTGAGAGCAGGGGATCCTATTGTAACTTTTAATAAAAAGCGGTCTCTGAACAGGTGATTGTTCAGAGGTAAAGTTTAGAGAAGTGCCTGAAAAAATACTAGACATGCTTTGTTTAGAGAAACATCAAATTCTAGTATTGATAACACTTTAAATACATAAAGTGCATGATTCCTGAAATAACTTTCTGAAGCTGAAATACAAATACCCAAAGAAACTAGCTGACACTATAGTTTCCTTTAACAATGCTATTTTGAGAAAATTCTTTCTACCTTTACCTCTTGTTGAAGATTTCCTTACTCCTTTCAGATTATTGAGCTGTCCCTGCTTGTATGCAAGTTCACAGGATTTGCTTATTTGTTACTGATTTGTTATCTGCTGAACCTTCAACTAAATTTTAACACCTTTGAGTTGAAAAACTATACTTTTTAGGAGACAAAGTCCCCAAAATACTTGGCTTTTGAACAAATGGTTAAAGTTTGTGGTTGTCTAATACTGGGGAAGAGAAATCAAGGAGAAGAAAAATAGGAGGACAAGTATTCCATTTGCTTTGAAACACTTTTCCAACAGAAGAGAGTTGAAGTAGAAACTCCCAACAGTCTTAATGATGTATTTTTGCAGTTCAGCTGTCTTTGGCTGACAGGTTGTTATCATTATGCATTTATTATCAATCACTGTTGTATTTAGGTATTCAGTGACTCTTGACTTACAGAGGAGTAAGTTCCATATTAATGTTCCTTAATCACTAACAAAATTAGTTTTCTGTAAACTGTGTTTCAGTAGGCCGAGAAAGGAGTTGTCAAGCCCTAAAAAATGGTAATTGCTTCTCTTGTATTTCTAAGTGTCACAGTATTGTATTGTCATTTTCAGTGTGTGTGTGTAAGTCTTAAAGGCTCTGAATTGGTACTTCAGGAATAGAAACAGCAAAGATAATTTTTATTGAGTATATGAGTTATAGGAATTTTTTGTTGGCTTCCAAGCTTGGGGAAAAAGTTTATCACCAGCATAGTTAATATGCATTATGTAAACACTTACTATAAAAATATTAACTCTGAAACATAATGTTCTTTAAGTGCCTGTACATGTTTCTCTTCCTAATAAACAAAACAGGTTGCGCTTCTCTTACAAGATCAAGGCTTTTATTTAAATGTTCTGACCTCTTAGACATTATGAAGATATGTTCAGTCATGGATGCTTGTGACATTTTGAAGGGACTGCAGAACAGTGTGTAGTATGTGATGATCTGTACGTTATGTTATAATGATATTTCACGTAACCTTTCCCAAATACATGGAAAAGCATTGTTTTTCTATTTTGATAATACTCCGAATATGTACTGCCAAAGCGAGAAATATAAATTTAAGTAACAGCATTGTTGCAGCCATTCAGTTTTTCTGCAGTTTTGCCTGCTGTTTCCTATAACAGTGTATTTAAAATAGAAGATATAATTGCTAAGATGTGCTTTTGCAGTACTAAATAGTAGACCAAACACCTACTGGGCCTGTCTATCAAGCCAAGCTGCTTCTTATTTCTTTTCAGAAAATATACTCCTTAACTTTGGAGTAAAATAGTAGCTGCTGCTTTGGTAATTTATTTATTAATTTTCTATTGTGGTCGTAGTGATTGGGCTTGAAGGTGATGGTATATGGTCAAACAATTTGTATATCTGCCATTTCTGGATAAAAATCCTGCCATTGGGCATCAGTGAGTTGTTAGAGGAATTTGCTAATGGTTTTGTGGCTTCAGTTACTTGTTCTCAGGCCTTCTGTCATAGTGATTGAAGCACAAGCACAGAAATGGTTGCTAGAAGACATCACAAAAATGTTTGAAAGTGTTCCCTAAATTAGGATACTTGCATTCCATAGCTGGTTAAAATATGTTAAAGAAAACTTTCTGAAAAGCATGAAGAAAAAGAGTGCACACTATAGGATAAAGGATAACTGTATGAAACACATTAGCTAGAGCCTTAAAGATGTGATGTTAACAGTGTTTATTTTAACAATTGTTGACAATGTAAATATTCCTATTTGTACTAGAAATGTTGCATCTGGTTTTGGGGGTTTTTTGGTACATGTTTTCTGCAAGATTGAATACATTCAGGAGCTTTATTTCATAGAACCATAGACTAGTCTGGATTGGAAGGGACCTCTAAAGGTCATCTAGTCCAACCCCCCTGCCGTGGGCAGGAACATCTTCAACTAGATCAGGTTGCTCAGAGCCCCGTCCAACCTGACCTGGAATGTTTCCAGGGATGGGGCATCCACCACC
>NW_008795909.1:7154400-7191378 GCF_000699145.1 Aptenodytes forsteri
GCATTGATGAAGATATTAAACAGTACCGGTCCCAATACGGACCCCTGCGGGACGCCACTCATCACCAGTCTCCATCTGGACGCTGAGCTGTTGACCGCTACCCTCTGGATGCATCCATCTGACCAATTCCTCACCCACCGGACAGTCCACCCATCAAATCCACACCTCTCCAGTTTAGAGAGAAGGATGTTGTGGGGGACCGTGTCAAAGGCCTTACAGAGGTCCAGATAGACGACATCTGTAGCCCTTCCGATGTCCACTGATGTCGTCACTCCATCAAAGTTTAAAGCATCATTTAAAGCATACCACGGTAGTTGTAACATGGTATTGTATTGTCGTTGCTTTTAATTTGATTAATAGATTTGTCTATATACAAGTGACAGAGTATTGCCATGAGCGATATTATTGTTGTTTGCTGTTGAAACTTTTGATAGATAGCCTTGTTATCAGAAGATTAAAACTTTTAACAGAGGCCGAAATACGAAGTTCCCATAGAGTCTTCTTTTGAAAAGATAATCTTGAACAAAATCTTTTTAAATTTAAATAATGAATCATTCTAGATGCACTCTTCTTTATACGAAATGATCTTCCATTAAATTAGCTTTGGTAAGGATGTCAGATGAAGTATTAAAAATGCACTGAATGATCCACATGCAATATTTGTATTAGCAACTGTTTGCTTGGGGGGAGGGGGGAGGGGAATTAGGCATACCTAGTGGATTACAGACACTTTTTCAGACCTTAAATATGTTAGAGATAGTGAAGGCTCAGTGAAACACTAAAGTTGTTGAAATATAAACTGTTATGCAGCAGCAGCTTGTAGTTATGCAATAAAGGAGATAAAAATCATTGTTCTTACTGGGAATATAAAAAGAAACAAATCAAACTGAAAATAAGTGCAGGCATTAATGACTTTAGAAGCAGAAGAGCATGTTTTAATTAGAGCAAGTGGTCTAAAAGGAATGATGTACAGGTGTTTGGGGGGGAACGTGGAACTACTTTTCAATTTTACATCTTGCAGAATTTTTTGTGACATAAAACCTGTTTTCTTTTGAGGTAGCTGAATGCTCAAAGTCTGAGCATGCTGCCAAGAATTTGCCAACCATGATAGCTGGAAGAAAGAATGCTGGTCCTCATAACACTTGCTGCATCTTCTCAAAATCTCCATTCTTCCTGATTAACCTTGGTAACCTCTTGTGATGACTGCCAGCTACCTCGTCCGTTCAGGTTTCATCTCTAACCTCATAGTTCTTGGAATGAACTACTTCCTCTTGCACTCTTTGCTTGAAGGCAGATAAGAATCAGGGGGCTACATAATATATAAAAGTCAGCTACAGTGAAATGTTTGTGCTGGAGCTGTACTGGAAGTGAGCTTTACAGCTTTGCAGTCAGAAGTAGATTCTGAATTGAGAAGAATTCTGGTGCAGTGGCAGACTCTGAGGAACTCTTCGAAGTTAATTGCAATGTATGTAGTTGCAGCTGACCGGTATCTGATGAGTTCTATAAACGCAGAGTAATAATTCTGTGCATAGTTGAAGGAAAAGATATGTAATACGTAGCCTTTGTGTTACTTTGCTTGTGATTTTTATGGTGGTATGTTTATATGGTGTTGAATATATTTTCAGTGCACCTGAAGTCACTCAAATACTACTTATAAATTAACATTTTACGTGACAGTGAGGTGTGTTTTCAAATAGGAATTATGTTCCAAAGTACTGTTTGAAATACTAAGCTTGTTTGTATTTCTATAGTATATCCATCTAAGGATCTCACAGCATTTCATAAGCATTAATGAATTAAGCCTTACTGCAAGGTAGGTATTATTCCAATTTTACAGATTGCCGGGAGGTTAATTAACTTGCCCAGAGTCACTCAGTGATCTGTGATGAAATAGATTTGTATCTAAAAATGCCTGGATTTGCAGTCTCATGCTTTAACCATTAGGCTGTGCTTACAAAATAATTTTTGTGGCTTAAAATAATATTTGGCTTATTATCAAGTTATAATAAGCTTTGTCTATGCACAAAAAATAGAGTTGAAGTGACCAAATCAGTTTTAACTTTATCTAGGTACTTTGCTAGTTTTGAGTATAGACAACTGAACGGAGTTGCATTTGAGCTGGGTTTAATCTAAAAGAAACTTAAACTAGATGAATAGAAAACAGTCTTAATGCAAAATGTGTGTCGATGTGCAAGTTTGTGTTAGTTTATGTCAAAGTATAAATTAAAACTAGTGTTCCTGTTTGCTCTGAGTTTTTAATAGAAACATTCTAATTTCACTTGATCTAGTTTAACACAGATAACACATAAATTAAAAAGTGAGGGGAAAAGACATTTGTCAAATAATTTTAAAAGTCATTCGGTCACATGTCATAGAATCATAGAATCATTAAGGTTGGAAAAGACCTCTAAGATCATCGAGTCCAACCATCAACCCAACACCACCATGCCCACTAAACCATGTCCCTAAGCGCCTCATCTACACGTCTTTTAAATACTTCCAGGGATGGGGACTCAACCAGTCCTGTTGGTTCCAATTATTTAAGTTGTATAACCACCACTTCTAATTAAAAAAAATATAAAAAATTGTTTCCTGTTAAATGTTTTCACTTTCATTAATGAAAGATACAACTTCAGCTGAAGAAATTTATTAGTAAAATTTTATTTCTGGGAGAATCCATCTCTGTAGTTTTGCTGGCTTGATAGGAAAGAAAGTAATTTAGGAAAGAGGGCTTTATTTTGTTTGATTTATAGCCCTGCTTCCCCTGTTCTTATACTAAGGTATGCAGATCTGGTAGTAAAAGTGATGATGCTTGGGTCTTAAGAAACCTGCAACTTCTTCAAACTCCTGCTGTTGGATCTTTATGTATCCTTTGACAGGTCATTTAAACTGGTTTTAATATAGTTTCTAGATTTGCAAAATTGGCATAATGCTTGTAAAATGCTTTGAAAGTTTGAAATCTGTTATGATCAGGAAAGTATTATTTTTATTCTAAAAGTGTTAGAAGCTTTTCAAAATAGAATAACCTTTATTTCAAACTTTAGATTCAATCTCATAAATTGCAGTTAAATGCAATTTTGTTTAATGAACGAGGCTGGAATTCATCACTCATTCTTTTAATTAGCAGCACTTGACTTTATGCACCAAAATGCCTGATTTGAAAACTGTTATTTCTTTGCAGTTTAAAAAAAAAGTATATTTTAGGGCATAAAGGTTTTTTGAAATGCCATATAAATTTCTTGTCGTGATTGCTGATTACCAGTAATGCAACACCTATGTAGAGCATATAATTGTGGCACAACATGATCTTTTCTTCGAGCATTGCTGCTTCTAAGGTAATGGAATAAGTGCATAAGTGAGTGTTAAAGTTTTAAATAGGAAAATCATGTGATGTGGCATTCTCATCTAATTTAAACTGATTTTTACAGCTTCAAATGCCGTAAATTTTTAACATCCAGGTTAATACGTTCAGAAAATTTGCCTTTTTCAGAAATAAGACAACCAATAAACCTTTCAGTACTTCCTTCTCCCTGTCTCTACTTTCTCATACCTTGTTTTTGGTTGAAGACAAGCATATATTTGTAGTTCACCAACTCTATACTGGTTTTCCTAGATTTCTTTATTTGTGCCCAAGCAATGAGAAAGCTTCTAAGGTTATTCTGAAGGTAGGAATATACTTAGTGCTGACTGCAACAACTTAAAATCTGTCTCTTCACTTGTATCTAATTTGCATAATGGCACTGTGGCCTGTAAGTGCAATATAATATAAATAATACAACATGCTAACCAGGAAGAACAGTTTGATTTAATAAATGTTCCTCCAACACATTAGTCATTCATTGCATATAATTACTTGGAGACTCAGAATAGGCACAGCTGTAATATGGCTGGTGTTAAAGTTGAGATTTTTTCAATAATGTATTTCATAGGGTACTTTTTCAGGTTTCCTTCAAGTTCCCTTCTCTGTATTGTGCAGAAAATGACTCTGATCAGAAGTGGATTGACTAGGAAATGTTTAGTCTTGCTGCCGCTCAGGCTCCTGAGAGAGTAGACTGGATTGTTCAGTTACACAGGTGTAAAATTAATAGCAGGTAAAAGCTTCCTGTATTTGTCAGGCTATTCTCTTTTGCACACAATGTGATGGCTGCTTGAGGCATAGAACCGCAACAAGAAGTGGCTGTACGTATATACAAACTAACTTCCTAGTCAAGCAATTCAGAAATTTCAAGAACATATTGCAAACAAAAACAGAGTGCCAGCCAAAGGTATACTCCACGATTTGTCTAATTATATTTGTACTGTACCAAATAGAAAAAAGAAGTTACATCCTTCACCAGAGTATTTAACCTTGTAGTATTGGTAGTCTTGGTCATATACTGCATTCTTGAAAACATAAATTTGGGTCACTTTTGGTATGCATGACTATTTTGGCAAAGAACTTAATGATTAAAATTGGACTTGCAAAGTTGCATATAGTTAATACTATTCACTGTTGAAGAAACAGTGTCCTGTCAGGTAGAAAATTGTTCTCAGTATTTCATTATCCCACTGGCATGCTGAGAACAATACTAGCTGGGAGTAGCACCCAGCTTTTCTGTAGAATGGAAGTTCAGTCTCTTCAGTTGATTTATTTCTCAATAGAAATAAATTTTATGTGGTATTCTTAGAAAAAATAGATGCCACTGTCCAGGCAATATATATCAAGGTAATACTATGCTTGTATAGTTAGGACAATATTTATTAGTTGTTTATTATCTAATAGTAGGGGCAGGATTGTTATAGTCAATTTGTTCTCTTAATACTGTCTTCAAATGTTTTGAACACTGAGGTGTTATTGTCTGTGCCACAAAAATATGACTTCATATGCTAGGTCATTTAGATGCTGTTGAAAATTTACTTTTCTTGAGGTTTGTGTAGATATGTTTGTCTCTTCAAGGTTGGAAATGAAGATTTTGAAGTTCTGTTTGATGGCGTTTCTTGTTCTTCGGTGATCCTGTTTTTGTTTGATGGATAGGATTATCTTGGTATTCCTCCCTAAGTGTTTCAGAGCAGACTCAAGTATGCATCACAGGCCTCAGGTGGCTTAGGTGTGAGTAGGTGCCTATCTGTCAAGCTGGAAAACCGTGATGGCAAGGGGCAATTACAACAATATAATTTCTCTGTAGTGTTGGCCACAAGTTCTGGTGTACGTGTGCTAGCCAAGTAATGGCGAAGCACTGCAACTTTTTTCAGGTAGCACCTGACTAGCTTTTGCAGAATCTGTCATTATATAACTATTACCTACCTTGATACCATCCTGCAAAAATAACTGAGGCTTTCATTGAAAGTTTTTTTTTTTTTTTTTGGTAGGTAGATCTTGGTAAGTTATTTCACTGTTTCTTTGTGTTTGGTCAAATACCAGCAGTCCCAGTTTCCTGGGATTTATGGACTGACAGTTCAGGGACAGGGAGGAGGGAGTTTCCTTATTCCCCCATGTTTGCTACAGCCCTCGGGGTTTTCAAAGGTACTTGAGCCTTTCCATATTTTTTCTTTGTGTTAATACCTTTCCATTGATAGATGAGACTTACTAAAAGTAGTAATGTAGTTCATCTGAGCACTTGGGCTTGGGAAAACCCATACTTAGTACCAAAGGAGTGAGTATCAAAAGACACTATGGATTAATGCTGACTCTGAAAGTTTTTTTATCTTTTCTCCAGTTAATCTTGTTTTTAACACATGCCTGTGGAGTGTCAATAGCATAAGAATTCTTCCCTTCAAGATTCTTGCATATAATAAAGGGATTTGTTTTATTAATACTCAAATTTGTTTTGGTTCTGTCTAGTGACTCAGAAATGATTTTGTGACAAGAATTATAACCCATAAAAATCTACTAAAAAGAGGTCTTGACAATTGAAAATTTTGGAGGAAAAGTGACTTCCTTTTTTCTCTATAAAAGTAACTAGGGAAAATAGCCTAGTTCATACTATGACTTAAGGGCAGAATTGAGAAGCTTCTGAAGGTATGACTGCTCAAATGGCTGTTGAAGATAGTAATTTATGAACAGCAAAAATGTTTAGAAGGTATTTCACTGACTTGCTTTGAGCATAATGTATTACAGAAATCTATAATATAGGAGGCAGAACGTGTTTCTACCTGACTTAAACATGGGGAAAAAAAATGAAGTTGTAACAAAAGTGGGGTTTTTTTTTTTGTCCCCTCCCTCCCCCCCCCCCCCCCCACCCCTCCTTCCTTTCTTTTCTGATGTACATTCCATCAAGTACTTTAGTGAAGTGCTCTGAGATCTGAAGGCAAAAAAGCGTGCATTTAGAACTAAATGAAAATCAGGGCTGAGAAACATCTGACTCCTATTTATGTTTGTAGTTGGAATATAAGTCAAGCGTATTCCATGATAGAAAACTTGGAAGTAAAAACGAACAAAAGAGGTGCTATTCCTGTGGTTTGGCAATGCATCTAACTTAATGTAGCAGTTATTTTGTGTTAATAAGAATGTGTTTCATGCCTAAAAGTGATGTTAAACACAAATGAAAACCCCTTCTAACTATTATAACAACTGTGTACTTCAAATTAATGTTGGCTTATGCCAGCTGTTACTGCCTCTGCAAACAGCCTTCACATTGGAATGCCTCACCTGTATCAAGTTGAGTATATGCATAAATCTTGGCAAGACTGGAGCTGTAGCATTTCATTAAATGCAAATGGTAAACTTTTATAGTTCTACACTTAATGTATTTGTAAACCAATCTATAATTTCATTATGGCAGGGGAAATTGTCTAAGTTTTATGATAAGCTGTCTAAACAATGACATTTTCTAAGTCTTTTTGAAGAGAGGAGATAAAATAAATTGGGCTTTTGCTAGTGCTGAAGTAAATCTGTTCTGCTGTTGTTTTTGTTTTGTTTTTTTTTTTAAGAGCTGGGTGTATCCCTGCACACCCTGTAATTTGAGAATGTTTGTTTGTTTAATGAGGATCTTGTGTTGCTGCTTTTCTCTCCCTGTACTTCTGGCTCAAAGGAGAAAGGCATAAGCATAGGGGAAAAAAGCTTTTTTACTTACAGGGTCTTGGTAAAAGACAGTAACTATGTTTGTCCTGTCGTTGTTCTTACTTTGCCATATGGCTGTTTTGGTACTCTCATCTATCATGTCATGTCTTTTGATCAAGACTCTAACATTTTCTCCTCTTTCTAGGCACATAACTTAGCCTCGTGAGTTGATTAGTTGTCTGTGGCTCCCTTCGTATTCAGAAGTGGGGGACAAGCTGGTGCAGTGTGTGACTTAGAGCATCTCCAGAGGAGCTAGCCTGTCTCTGCTGCCTTCAGATGGCACATAAGAGACTATAAAAGGTAGCTATGCATGACTAAAGCTACATAGGTTGCTGACATACTTTAATGTCTCAAATTTGATTTTTGTTAGAAAGCAAGGAACATGAGATTTGCAAGATCAGGCTCAAACTCTTAAAAGTTTTTATAACAAGTCAACACTTGCTTTATAAAATATTTTTTCTAGTTAGAGAAACTGCCTATAAACTTTGGTGTTTGAGTTCACTTGTGCCTAGATTTGAAGCATGTCTCAGCTTAATGTATGTGTTCACATAGTAGGCATGGTATCAAATTTTGCATACCTGAGAAGGTCAGAAACTTGTGACTTGGACTTGAGTTTTGGCAGTTCAGAGAGGATTTGCTATTCTGGTATTAAGTTATGATGTGTGTAAGGAGGTAAAGTTCATAGTGATGTTCAGTGCGGTAGAATATATATTTTAAAAAAAAAAAAGGTGTAAAAAAAAAAAAAATCACTCCCCAGTGATGCTTGGACTTGTTCTGAATGTGGTAGATTGGGTTTTTTTGGGGATGGTATGTGTTGGGTTTGTTTGGGTTTTTTGTGTGTTTTTGTTGGGGTTTTTTTTGTTTTTGTTTTTTTTTTTAAGGAATGATCCTGGAAAAAGCCCAGCTTTTTTCTTTAACATGACTTTATTTTTGGAAGTCATAGCAGGGACAAATTGGAGGTGTGTGAATTGAAGTAATTTCAGTTATGCATCTGAATAGCTATGTTAAGATACACAGTGGTGCATAGTTCAACTTTTTACCTGGCAGTGTTGAACTTACCTGGCAGTGTTGTGAAGGATGGTAGTCTTCTGAGAGACTAACTTTAAATTAGCAACGGGGTTTGTGGATACTTACAGATAGCAAGATATCACTGCTGGTGGGTTTCTTCTTGTGTGCGTGTTGTTTGGGGTTTTTTTTGGGTTTTGGTTGTTTTTTTTTTTTCCCCCTCTAAAGAGCAGCAGTAAACAGTAAAGCATGTCTTTTCAGTGATTGCTGAAGTTGGTCTGAAGTGAAGAGGAAACTTCTCCAAACTTAAACCAAGTAAGTGATGTTAATAGCCTTTCTTTTGATTGGCAGGAAATACTTTGATCTGTCATAACTTGATTAAAAACCATAAGACTCAAAATGCAATTCCAAGTTTTATAACTTCTTTGTGCAAGGAATGAATTACTGATGACTGAATATACTAAGTATTTATTTTGAGAAAAGAAAATTAATTGTTTTTGTTAAATTCTATTGGGACTAAATTTTACTTGAAGTTGTGGTACATACAATTTTCTAAGACATATGTAAATGAACTCATTAGTGCACAGTCATATTGAAATCCTATTTTGGCCCTGGGATAATTTGTCTTTTCAAAGCACAACATGCCATTACTGATTCTTAAAAAAATATTTTTCTGTTTCTTTAAACGTGATATTATTTCTATTATTTCTTTCCATCTTATATGTGTAGCACCCAACATAAGGAAGATGTTTTCTTTTTCCCTCTTTATATTTTTAAATAGATGTTCAAACAGACTTCAAAGTTAATCTTACAGTTATGTTGGTGGAGAGAGAAGAGTAATCTATGGTAGCAGGCAAAGGGCTAAGGATGGAAAGTGTACTCCCCAGGTGTTGCTAGTATAGAATTTATGGACTGATCCCACGGGAACTACTTGGGTACCTAAAGATAAGCAAGTATATAAGTACTTGCAGAATTGGCAGCTAAGTAGCAAACAGAATATTTTATGTGGTGCTGCACTCATTTTGATAAATTTGCTCAAAATAAATCTGAGCTTCCTACCTTCATTTTGGATTTTGTTGTTGTTGCTAAAATAAATCTCAGTGTATTTAGAAATCGGTGATATCACTGTGATACCAGTGATATCAGATGCAAGATTCTTGAACAGAAAAAGCAAAATTTGAATGTATTATATAGCTTGTGGTTTATGAAACTATATTGGCAGGTGTTAAAAGTGTTCTTTGGAGTGTGCAACTTGGTTAATATAAATTATGTTCATGTGTCTAATGACCCATGGATAGCAAGTGTATCTCATTTGTTACAAATATCCTGTCAAATCAAGAATAAGCAGCTGTTTTGTTTTAGTTCATATTTACACAATCAATTTAACTACTTTAACTCTGCTTGAAGAAATGATGAAGAACAAGTTGCCAATGATGATCATAAACTGTAGGAATTTCTACCTTGTGTCCTTAAAATGTCTGCTTAAGTCTCCCTTATTTAAATTGCTTATTAAAGTTACACTATTAACTAGAAGCACAGCAAGTATGACACAAAGAAGGAGAGGCAGTCTGGATACTTAGTCTCTTTTCTAGGGTGTCCAGGCTCAGATTTATAAAGGAAAAGGAAGAAACCTTTGTGCCAAATATACTGTATAATTTTGGGAAGTGAATAAAATCTGAAATGGCTTGAAATGCCCCTTCTTTTTTGGGAAAAAAATAATTAAGCTTTCCTCACGGTACACAGTATTTTGATTTGTGGTATTGCGAATGGGATGTGATCCCATGTTCTCTTAAGAACAGGGTGAATAGAAAGAAGTAGTTCATGGAACTAGTTCTGTCATGCTGACCTTACTATCTGTGACGGTGTGCTCCCCCGCCCAACCTGACCTTTATCTCCTGTAACCCTGCTCAAGCGATAACTACCAGGGACGGTCGTAATGGACGCTGGTAGTGATAGCTGCATCCATTCAAAGTGGATTTGGGAACCAGATAACAACACAATAACCAAGGGCTATTGTGAGAAATACGCCCACCTAACCACAGTTATCGGTATGCAAATATGACTGAGTCAATCATCTTACCCCTATAAATAGTGAGCAGCCCAAGAGCCCTTTGAGCTCTTCTGCATGGCAGTGGGCTGCACGACAGGATCTCCCCTTGAGTAGGGATGCCTCTCAAGGTTACTTCTCGAGGTTGAGAGATTCCTTGCTGCAACAGATCCTTGGTAAGTGACTAACACCATGCTAAACTTTTATATCACTTAGCTAAGATTTCAAGGATTAATTGCGCATATATAATTCTTTAGACATAAACCATTGACCAAGTCTGGGACTAGGATTGGATCCAGCCACACCTAGAGTCCTCTCTGAGAAGGAGTTTAGAAAGCAAGGGGGTCCTTTCTGAATCATGGCTCAATGGGAGAGTCTCCCTGACAGTTTTGTCTGACCCTGCCTTCTATGCAGTGTACCTTGCCATCGAATCTTGTTAAACCATTGTTGCATTTATCGTTGAACTTTGATAGAAAACAGTGAGTTAACAATAAAGTGTATTGTTGCTTCTCTCTTACGAGTCTCGCTGCAGTCTCACTCCATCCGTGACACTACTACTTTTGCTTAATTCTGTGAGATACAGTTGACTCCTTAAAGGCAATTTAATAAAAAACCCCATTAGAATCAAAACTGGGAAATTGAGCACTGAATTCAGTTCCTGGTTGTGGTTCATTTTGCCTGTAACCTTGACATGGAGGCCAAATTAAGCTGTTTCAGTGTCTTTTAATGTGTGGTAATAGATGTTTTAGATTATTATACTAAAGTATAAATTACACTAATAGTACAGAGTGATTTAAAGAAAAACATGGAGCTAGAGTGAAGTGCTGGAAATGGAAGTGCTTTATAAGATGAAATATTCACATAAATGTTTGGATATTTGCCTTTGGCTTAAACCTTTTTATTTTCTTATTTGCAATAGAAAAAAAGATAATATTGCATGTTGACAAACTCATTTATACTGTATATTTTACCTAGGAGTAGATATTATCTACAAAATATAATAAAGTGGCATCAGCCTTATAACTAAAACTAGAAATGATTGAAAACACTTTTCAAGATATCTGTGGGATATAGCACCCTTTAATATATTTTTTTAAAGCTTGTGCTTATTAGAATTACTGCATACAGCTTAGAAACTTGAATAGAAAGGTAGATGAATTCTGAATTCTAGCAGGTTTTCTGTGCAGTTGGGCTATATGGAGACAGAGTTGTGAGATGGATTTAATTCTGGGTTATAGCATTTTACTACCTTAATTAGTGTGTGGAGGCCCCATAGCCATTATACCAATTCTCTGTCTTTTATCTTCAAGAAGCCACTTGCTGCTTTTCTGAACCGAGACTTCTCATATGTAAAAATTTAGCATTTGTTATTTGATTAATACAAGATTCAATATTCTATCTTGCCTGGATTTCCCAGAATAATGAAAACATCTTCTTTTTTCATTTGGTTTAGTTCAGGAGTAAGCAAAACACAACTGTGAAACTCAGTTCTGTTACTTCCTCTCCCCTTGTTCTGCTCAGCATTCTTTCCAGGGCATGACACTATGTAGCCATACATCATAGGACTCTAGTCATCTGCAAGCTTGTCTTTATTAGTGTTTTAGTACAGCAGGAGATTTGACCTAAATGGCATGGCTGAAAACTTGTCTTGGAAAAGACCTAGAAGGTTAGTTAAATCAAGTAACTATACCTCCAGCATGCAGTATTACAATTTTCTTAATACTGTTGTTTTGCAATTTTTGTTAAATTATAGTTTGTGAAATTCTAGAGGAATCTTTCACTAAGAACTGTGGAACATAAAAAGTCTTGATGGGACTTTTTACATGAATGAATGAGATTATATAAATGGATGTTAATGAGACTGGACTCAGTTAAGCATTCTAGGAGGTCTGTTATGTTCCTGAGTTGTCTAGGTTGGTCCTCCCTGCCCTTTATTTTGTTAAGGTATCTTTGGCATCCTTTCCTAAATCACATAGCTTATGTAATCATGCTGTGTTTCTATCTCTAAGTCCTCTCTTCAAACTCACGGATCAATGTCAAATTTGGAAGAGGACCTCAGGTAATTGAGGTCCTGTGAATTTCTGAGGGCGTGCAATGACCAAACATCATCTACTTAAGATCATAACCAGGTTTTTATCCCGACGGCGGTGCACAGTTGTCTGTGCAACCAGCTGATGTCCATGCCTGTTTGCAGTGATGACTCTGAACCATCCTTATCTGCCCTCTGTGTTGGCAGCTTCACAGCAGTAAGTCTTGCAGCCCTTCCCATTTGGGCAGGGTAACCAGTTTGAGAGAACAACCTTTTTAGTTCCATTTTGTGCTTATCACTCTAGGTCTTGATTGCTTCTAGATGTTTGATTGCTTCTAGCTCTCTTCAAGGGGACTTGCCTGTAATTGTGCAAAATTGGTCAAAAAGAGTTGAGTGTTAATATATTGAGGTAGCATATTGGTAAATCAATGCTGCCTTAGCAACAATTGTTGCTCAAGTGTTTTGTATTAAAAAAGAACTCATTAAACCTCCAAGTAGCCCTTGGACAACTTAAAAGCATTGGTGGAAGAAAAGTAAGTTGAATGAACTAATGAGTTATTCAAAGTTACCTGAAAAGTTTTTCTCTCTGGAGCGCTCACCCAATGCGACACCTCACTGCAGGATACTGCTTACCCTGGAACAAGGTGACACATTGTTTCCTCCTTTGTGGTCATGCTCACTGCCTTAAGAGTGTGTCTTCACGTGATTAGGTATAAAAGGAGTAGGGTATTCTCCTGGGGCTTCCAAGAATACATTTATTAACAGGCTGGGGGAGGAGGAAATACTAGATAGAGTTAAACTTCACAATGTTTTTTGGTTTAGAGTTTTTCTGTGGATTTTAAAAATGCTTTCCTGATTAACGGACATTTTACTTACCACTTAACAGGAGATGGATGTTGTACTTTGCCTTGAGGAACAGTATACTTTTAATGTAATGGGGATCAGTTTATAATAAAGCTTTTCTCCCCAGGAAAGTTCTTAGCCTTCAGTAAACTTGTACTTAAATGCTGACTTTTTTATAGTACAATTTAGGTTAAGCTGTTTAAAATGAGGGTTGAAAACAAGGTTTTTGTTTCTTAATACCAAAGCATCCAAGTCTGTCTTGTGGGAGGAAGCTTCTCTCCAACTGAAATCCTGATGCAACTAAATTTAAGATTTGCAAGTATCCTTAGTAACACCAGTCCAGCAAACTCAACAATTTCACAGCAGTTGAACAGGAACCTGGGGGAGGAAAGATACCTAGAAAGAGGTGTTCTAGTGGGGTTATAGATGAGGATCAAATGTTTGAGATGCTGAGGTTCAGAGTAGTTGGAATTCAACGTGCTGTAGATGTTGTTTGTAATATGTATAATATAGGGTTATTTAATTCAGATCTGCTGTGCTTTTAGATTTTATGTTAATTGTTGTTATTCAGCTTTATGGTGTATTAAAAATGTGGGCAAAACACCCCTTTAATGTTAATGAGAATTGTATGTTCAGTTCTCATCATGTCACTGATTTACTGTTAATTTTTTTGCATTTCTAAAGTTCTTCAACTTAATGTCAGCAGCCCCAAAGAAAGGGGACTGACTAGTATCTCTAGAGACTAGTATCTCTAGAAATCAAGTATTCAGGCTTAGTTTAATTTCATACACAGAGAACTATTTCTATAGGCCCCAGCCCAAGTCATCTCAAAGTCAACAATGTCTTTCCATAGACTTTTACTGGCTTTAAATAGGTTTCCTATAGAACCTGTTTATCTAACAACATGAAGTGTTGTTGTTTTTTTTCTCAAAAGTGGAAGAGCACCTTTGGGTATGTAGTTTATTGAAGGAGTGATAATAGATTAAAATGTATGCCAGGGTATTTGGTGGGTAGAATTTCTAAAGCTGTATTGCATCTAAAACAACTATGTGTTCAGTGCTAAATTATTTGCATTTTAGATTTTCTTACATGACCGTCTCTGTCCTAGAGTTACCTCCATTTATTGATTTGGGACATATGCCAGTCTTTAACTGTTTCTTTCAAATAGCATCTGTTCAGAGTGCTGACTCCATTCTAGTAATTCTTACCCTTCAGACTGTACTGTCCTTTGCCATAGTCTGCCAATCTCCCTGAGCAGTTTGAGGGGTTGTGTACTTGATCGGTCCTAGTCTTTGTCCTACTAAATTCTGTGTTTCATACTTAAAGCATTTTGAAACTACTTTTCTGTTGCTAGCAGGTGTGTTTGGTTGGTTGGCGTGTTGTTTTTTGGTGTTGTTTGTTGGTTTTTTTTTTAACATCTTAGTCTGTGTAGCTATATTGTGGATGTGACTTACATGTTTTAAAATTCTTCAATATCTATGCCAGATGGGATCATTCTGTATGTCACTTTACTTTGGAAACCTCTTGCATACTGTTTTCTTTCTGCAGTCTAGCAGTTCCTCACTCTTTCAGACAGATTTATGCAGGTCTTTTCCCTGGAGGAACTCTCAGTTATGTTTTATGCTGGTTACTTATTTTCTCGTCCCCCTGCCCCAGGACCCAAAACTAAACAAACCGCTTTTCCCCCATCTCTGTTTTCTTTCATTGCAGCTTAGACTTTTCTGTTTTCACTCTTCTTTCGTTCCATTATTTGCAAATAGTTAATTTAGATGTGTATTAGTTAGGGAGGAGAAAGTCATCTTAGTTCATATATATATATATTTATGCTATGTATATACACACACACTTATATATGCATATAGTTTGTTAGAAGAACACTTTTAGATAACTTTACAATTCTGGTTTATGTTATGCACACAGTTTGGGCTGTGGGTTCCTCCCCCCGCCCCTTATTCAGTGCTATAATTGTTATAGGTGTCTTGGTCAAATAGTTTTTGATTTTGATTGGCTTGTTCAGTGAGTCAGGAACCTCCTTCAGCCAGATTTTTCAACCATTGCCGTGAGAATAGACACATAATTCTAAAGTAGAACATTTGGACATACTGATGCTAGACACTGTTTAAGTTGTACTTTCCTCACTGTTTACTGCCACAGGTAAGACTTGAAACTAACTTACATTCCAAGTTTAAATTGGTAAACTTTGTATTCTGTGTGAGAGGGGAATGAGTGAAAGTTGCTCAGGGAAACTTAAACTGTACCACTAAAAGTTAAACAAAAGTTTCTTTCATAGTATGGCCTGCCCATTAACGCTACTGGTAGTTGAAAGTTTTTGGGTTTCTCTTCTTTTTTTTCCCCACATTATAATTCTGATAAAACCTTTCCAAAGAGGTTTTAACCAAAGAAGAAATTTCTCTGCAGCTGAGTTAAGTCTAACCTGGATTCTAGAATGCATTTCTCTAATCAAATGTGACTGACAGCTGTTTGAGAATTAAGAATATTTCTAGTCTTTAAAGTAGCCCTGGAGCTGCAAATATCACAGTGGTGCTGAAGAATAAAGAAAAGGTTGGGGTGAAAGTAGTACATTTAAGTTCAGCAGATATGAGCTCGGTTCCTGGCTCTTGCTCCTTACTGACTTCCCGATTGGCACTGGTAAAATAATTTTGGTTTTGTCCAGTATTTTGAGGATTTTGTTCATAAATCCCACTGACTTTCAAAGTCAAAGGAATTTAGATGTGGAAGTAGATTATTTTGAAAAACCTTACCTTTCATTCTTCACTCCCATCTGAGAGATGGATGATGATAACTCCATTCCTTTATCTCCTTTTTTAATTTACATTATCTTCACTGGGCAGGGGAACTGCACTCCTGCACATGAACAATGACCATCCCAATAGACAGTTCGAGAGGTCCAGAACTCATAGAAGGCTATAGGGGATTCATTCATGGAAATGCACTATGCTATGTTAAAAATTCTGTGACATCTTGAAAACTGCAAATGAAAGGCATTTGATTTTTTTTTTTTAAAAAGTGCATTTGTACAGATGTATAGTAAAAGTTGTTATTGTGTCAGCAGATTTCTTAGAGCTATGCTGAACAATAGCTTAGCTGAAAAAAACCCCAAACTAAAACAATGTAATACAAGTTTGATGGATGTGAAGTATTTATGCAAAATGTCCTGGCAACTGTAGTCTCTGCATGAAAATTTCAAAGAGGAAGACTTTGTTTTAGCTCTTCAGTAGAAAATTAAAACAACAAAATAAAAAACAGCAACAAGAACTCAACTTGCCTGAATGCAAAAAGTATGAGAAGAGTTTTTGTAAGTGTTTGGTTGTCTTAAATGTCTTGTCAAGGAGCTAGCCAGAATTGGATTTCAGTCTTAGTTAATGGCAGAACTGATAATAAGAGCTCTCAGCAAGGAGCAGTAGTAATAACCGTGATTCCTTGGCATGTCAAGAATTCCAGGAAGTACTGTGTTTCCCTGAGACATAGTGACTCCTACAGTCATATGGAAATGTATTTGGTGTCTTCAGAAGACTAATAGGTTCAAATCAAAATGATCCTGTATGATGCATAAAAAACTGGAGACTGAAATAGCCAGTTGGTTGTGCCAACTGGAACGGTACAACTTTCAGCCATATGCCTACACATCACCCTGTGCTGTTCTGTTTAAAAAGATGTCTTCCCAGCTGCTTTATTTTTAAGGCAAAATAAATATGCACTTTGCTTGTTGACAACTGTGGAATTGCTTTTTTTTTTTTTTCAATGTAAGAGCTATTAAAATTAGATAAGAGATGTAAGGCTTTTAATAATGGGTAAAGACATTTAAAACATCAAGGCTTTTAGCAACAGAACAAGTAGGGTTCTTATTTATGATGATGCATGACAGCTTTATTTATGTTCATCTTACGTTGGCTGTTTCTTAGGAAAGCTATAGTTTAGGATGTGGCTGCTGTCTAGATTATGTGTGTGCAAAAATTAGAAATGCTGTTGGATAATGCTGAAGCCTTTTGGTAAAATGTCTAAAAACCTATTAGAGGATTTTAAAAACATGGAAAACTATCTCATGGGGCAAGGTAATAAAGTTATTGTAGTAACTTCAGGAATTGTATATTGGTAGACTTATTAGAAAACATGCATTCAGTTAATCTAGTTAGAAATTCTGAAATACTATAGATGTCACCAAAAAACTGAAGGTTAGAAAGGCTTTCTTTTGTGGGGATGAATAGCACAAAATACTGCTGAAATACTGAGTGTGTAGATTCCTTCCCTCCCTCACCCCTTAACCGTTATATACAATGGACAGTTAAACAAGTTGCAGTGGCTATGCAGCTCTGCTGCCTGATTTATTGCGCATTTAATTTAATTCAATTCACTAAAGGTGACCTTTTTGTATTTCACTACAGAGACACAAACTTTGCTGGCTCTGATTATCCAGGCTTACGTTGGAACTTCCCATGGTAAAAAGGACATGACAATTGTACCCACATGCCATTATGAGACCTGGCTTTTGAGCGTTTATTTACCTAACTTGGCACTGTTTTAATTTCCTCATCAGAGTTGCTCACTTTTAGGGGCTTGACTAAAAACTTATCTCAACCATGTCCTTACCCACTGTGTGCAAGCTACCTCAAATCGCAGTGCAAAAACCCTTTGGACTGTTGGTGAGAACACAGGATGGTGAGTCAGGGTTGTGCTGCTGGTGTTTCTTTGGGTCTGTGATCTACAGAGGAATTACTTTGTGATATATGTATATATTTTCACAGCTTTGAATACATAATGTGAAACCTATTCTCTCAGAAGAAATAGAGGAATGATGACTTGCAAGAGGCAATTTTTTTGAGTGCATTCTGTGGGTAAATTTAAGAATGAACTGGCCCTCTGGATAGTTCCCACAGTGCTGCAAGTTAGTCCTTTGAACAGGGGAGTGTGGAGTGTAAGGCAGTATCTGTACCTTTTGCTTTTTCTTGGAGGGGGCTGGTGGTGTTAGTTGGTTTTTGCCAGTCAGGTGTCTTTTGAAGACCTGGGAACTGATCCGTCCAGAAGCTTTCCCAAGGGATGGAAATTAAATAATTGCTTAGACAAAGAGGACAAGGCTTCCCTCTTGTCTTTTGCCCATCTCTCATACTTAAGGATGTAAGAAATGAAAGGCTTATCAGTCATTCATTTTACCTGGACAGATCATCTCCTGTCTAGCTCTAGGTTTTCTTTGTCCTTAACAGGTCTTAAGTCTAACAGTCTTAACAGACTCACAGGTCTTAAGTTAGTCTTGTTGGAAAGTCTTAACTGGTAAAACTCTGAGTTATTTTTCCTCAATACTAAATTCCAGAAGAAAATCTAGGCAGTTACTGTGAAATACTGATTTTTACTCTGCCTCTTTTTTGTTTCTAAATAAGATGTCATAGAGTAGCAATAATTTTGTTCTGTGTTCAGCTCTAATTTAGTGTTAGAATTCAATCTAATTGACATATTTCAATTTTCCAATAGAAGTTTGACTCTAATTTGGTGTTTAGACACAGGTTGAATCTTGTGTCTTTGCATATTAATAGGTATTCTAGAAAGGTATCTGTTTTTTCACAGCAATGAATTTTAACAACTTCTGTTTGTACAGCATTAGAAAACATCTGGTGTTATCAGAACTCACGGATAAATGAACTTGCTGGAGAGAAGACTGTCCTTTTCTGCCCATAATGACCTCAGCTGTTTATTTTACCAATAAATAAAAACAAATTTGTGTATATGTGATAGTATTAAGATCCCTGCATTAGTAGATTTTGGTATTACATAAAATTTGAGGAGCTGCTTTTGCTTATACAATGATGTGGTAATGTAGTTTTTTTTGGTTTGTTGCAAATAGTTAACTCCAAGTGAAAAAGTGCAGTGTAAAAGCTGTTTTCTTCTAACTGTGGAGAACTCTGTGTGTTTTTATAGCTGTTATACTTAAGTGTGTCTTGCAAAAAATACCCAAGAAGCATAATAGTTAACTGCATAAAGGTTTTTTGGAAAAGGCTGTAGATAAAATTTTGGAAAGTTGCTGTGCATGTTTACACCCGTGCAATCCACCTGTAGAAAAAAGAACAATTATACTCTTGAGCTTAAAACTTTGTTCTCATTTCTATGTGCTGCAGATTTATGGTATTAGCTCTTCATTAATACAGACCCTCTCTAGGTGAGCTCTGTCACCTGTGTTATTCTGGTTTGTACCTCTATTTAATTTTTTTAATATGTACTAATATTTAAAGTAGCAGTGAATAGGAAACATCTAATCTAGAAGACTATTCATCATGTGTGCCTGATCTTCAGTCTATAGAGTATAACTGATTTTTATGCTGCCTCTTTTTTTGTGAAGAATGAGGATTATAGTGCAAATTCAGATGAAAAGCAGGATGGTTGTAATTAGGGTTTAATCTTCTCCTTCTCCTTCAAATCCACCTGAAATATGAAAATAGAAATGACTGTAAGGAATGGAAGTGACCCTAGGGGACAGAAGTAAAAGACAGACGTTCTGGAGCTATACACCTCTGCATAGTGGCACTCTTCACAGTAGTTCTTTCAAACAATGGTTACAGCTTTTCACAGCAGCAGTGTCTTCACTTCAATATTATGGAAATTCCTCAAGCAAAATGATTTCCCAGTCACTGGATTTTCTTCTCTGTCACACAAAAAAAAAATCCCAAAGGGTTGTTTAGGACAACAAGCAAGTTGACTGTTGAAAGATGAGTGGTTTGGTTTTTTTGGTTTTGTTTGGTTTTGGGTTTTGGTTTTGGTTTTTTTTTTTTCCCTCCTCTAGTATCTGTACTCTGTTGTATCCTGGCCAAATTTCACCTATCTTATCTGTATGTTTGCAAGTGCAATATAAAGACAACTGTGGATTGGAAGGGGATCTTGCATCAATTGCCAAAGCTGGGAATGTGTGTGGCCATCTCAGAGGATGTATGTTCTGGAAATAAAGAACTCTGAGGGTAATATTGTAATAATAACAACTTTAAAAATAGTCAGTCCTATATAATTAAAAAAACAAAACAAAACAAAACAACCCCTGTTGTCACATTTTGCAGTCTCCTACCTTACCCTTGTGTATAAGACGGTTACCAAGGAAATAGTATGCCAATATTAAGACATGGACCTGTTGGAGCGGGTCCAGAAGAGGGCCACAAAAATGATCAGAGGGATGGAACATCTCTCCTATGAAGAAAGGCTGAGAGAGTTGGGGTTGTTCAACCTGGAAAAGAGAAGGCTTCGGGGAGACCTTATAGCAGCCTATCAGTACTTAAAGGGGGCTTATAAAAAAGATGGCGGCAGACTTTTTAGCAGGGCCTGTTGCGACAGGACAAGGGGGAACGGCTTTAAACTAAAAGGGGGTAGATTTAGACTAGATATAGGGAAGAAATGTTTTACGCTGAGGGTGGTGAAGCACTGGCCCAGGTTGCCCAGAGAGGTGGTGGATGCCCCATCCCTGGAAACATTCCAGGTCAGGTTGGACGGGGCTCTGAGCAACCTGATCTAGTTGAAGATGTCCCTTGATTTTCAAACACAGTTTTTTTAAAATGTGACACTGAAACTATACATTTGTTTATATGAAACAAGAAATCATAGAGAGTTTGTGATTATTCAAATGGATGATATATAAGGTCTTTAAATACTACCTTAACAGTTATGCTTGACTGTAGTCAATGAAGCATGCTGCCTCTTGCATTTGTTGATTTCGTCAGTTAAATCATTTGATAGGTTCTTTTCTGTAGATGTTATTATGGAAGTAGTCAATGGCTAGTTACCATAAATCAATAGTTTGGTTCTTCAAATATCTACCATAAAACAGCATTAGTCTTGAATCTATGAACAAGGGAATAAATTCAATTTTGGGAATTTGCACAGAAGCATCTGCTGTACCATAAATTGGAAGTTATGTATGATGACTTGGGAGGAGGGCAGGATGCTTCTAACTTAAAGTAAGATGTCTCCTTTTGATGGAAGTCAATGAAAGGAGGTTTGTAGTGTAGTGTTTTGAGGCTTTTCACATTGATGCTGAAAATGACAGCAGATAGCATGAAAAACTAGTTGGTGAAAAATATTTTTGGAACAATTTGTGTTGCTACAAGATTTCACTGGACTTTTTTTGAGGAAAGTGCTGATGTTAATTACTAATCCAAGGAAAATATTGTTTGAACCATGGTATTTTGTGTGTAATTTATGGAAAACAAGTTCTCTTAAGTTCTTATTGCACTTACTGCTGTGACATTTTAAGATTTTTCCAAGGTTATTATCTAGGTCCATCAAATAATCAACACAAGATGGAAAGGCAAGAAAACAAACGGATGTTTTCTATTTTTATTTTTTTAAAAATAAAAGCTGTAATGATGCTGATATTTTATGTGATGCGTATGCAAAATTTAAGTGTTATGTCTGGAACAAAACATGGTCCATTGTGGTTTAGTGTCTTTTCTGCTAAAGATGACTTTTTGTTAGAATAAAAAAACAAACAAGAAGAATGGTTTGAAAAAGAATTGAAACATTGCATTATAGAAACTGAAATTTAT
This sequence comes from Aptenodytes forsteri, assembly GCF_000699145.1. Classification (NCBI taxonomy): domain Eukaryota; kingdom Metazoa; phylum Chordata; class Aves; order Sphenisciformes; family Spheniscidae; genus Aptenodytes; species Aptenodytes forsteri. Next base: position 7,175,898 of record NW_008795909.1, read on the forward strand.
ATTTTGGTCTTAATTTTAAAAATAGTGATATCAAATTAACTCTTTCAGAATAGGTTTATTACATGGGCAAAACTATGTTAATATTAAAACTAAACTTTGGTATTATTGAAATGCTTCTTGCCATCTTCCTTCTCCATTATTGATTTATATAAAATATAGAATAAAAAGTAATTTCCAGTGGGAACTACTTAATTAGAACACACTTCACTCCGCACAAAGTATCATGAACAATTCTTCTCAAAGATATGTATGTTTTTCTTAAATATATGCTGAACTTGAACATGAGGAATTCAAATGTTTTGTTGAAATGGGGAGAGAGACAGTTTGGTCATTATTGGAAGGTTTGAACTAATTGTATTTGTGGGCTCCAAAATCAGGAGACTAAAAAGGCAGCCCTGAACCACCCAAAGCAGAGATTTCTTGCTATGTACAAAGACAGATGTATACAAATACAATTTCTTTTGATCTGATTTTTTTTTTTAAACCTGTCACTCATTTCTGTAGTTTTATGAGCAGGAAGATGTAGTCCTCTGTAAGCTTGCATTATTAGTACTAAAATTTTTGTTTGTGTGTAATTATCTTGCCTTTTTCCACCTTTTCACATTTGTGTTCAGTTCCCCTCTTTTTCCTGAAAAATTGCTACTGTAGAATTGAAAAGCTGAGGCTTGCTTTAAGAATATCTGTACTTCTCATACAATACCTGGTGTGCATCATGATTACTCGTGAAGTACTTCAGGTCAGTGTTCTCAGAATATTTATTTAAAACGTGTTCACTTAATTATTTTCATGGAGTGAGAAATTCTTATGGTCTCTTTCTACGCAAAATGAAGATCATATGAATAACTGCATGCCTATTAATATAGACACTTTTTATACATCAGTAAGTAGAGTGCAGGTGCACTGACTTAAGATGGATTTGAAATTAAAGGTTTCATTGTTATTTTTTTGGGTAGGGTCATAGAAATGTTTCAGAGAATTTCTTGACTTTTTTTTTTTTACAGTGATTTAGAAGAATGTTGAAACTGTCTGCTTGGCTATAATATGTGGGGGTTTTTTTGGTTTGGTTTTGGTTTTTTTTTTTTGGTAGAGTTTTACTACTATATTACAGAAGCCTTATTTTAACTTTAGAAAGTTCTTGCTTTATTGGAGTGGAAGAGTAAACATCAATCCCTAACATCAAATGTCCCGAGAAATCTTCTGTCTTACGTGGAAAGTACTATAATATCCTATGACTGTTATCTTCAAATTTTCATATTAAAGGTAGTGGTGTTATGAAGGTTCATGTGCACAGTGAAGTGGTGTCAGTATTTGCAGGAGAGTAACCCATGCCGTCTTCAGTCAGCTCTTCTTCCTCCTGCCCATTTCCTTTCTCTTCTCTGAATTCTCTAAATTCCCTCTTTCTCCCCCCTAAAGTTTCAGAGAAGCTGATACAATTATTCGGTCCTTGTGTTCACATGTTACATTGTAAAGTGTAGTCACCTTAGTTCATGTTACATATTTTCAAATGAATGCTTTTAGAGCTTCTTAAATGCTTCAGTAAGGTTGAATTACATTTATCTGAAAACAGGCGTGTGGAAACAAGGCAAAAAGCAGGCATGAGAGCTGAATCTTTTTCAAAAGAGGCTAGTCTTCCTGTCCAGTTTAATTGAAAAAGACGCATGTTGGACAAGCTGTTATCGCTGTCTCACTATTCCCTTAAATCTGAAATTCTTGTAGACTATGATAACGTCTTAAATAACGTGGCAACTAATACCTCTTGATAAGTCCCTGCAGAGTTGCTTTTTTCAGATCTGATTAGTGCTGCTTACCAACAGACATTTGTATTTCGTTAAAAATTATTTTTTGGACTGTTTGAGCAATAAGAGAGATCTCAGACTTTTCTTCTCAGGATTGTTGCTGTTCGACTTCCAGAAGTACTGAGCTGCGTTAGGAGTCGTCGTGTTGTGAAGCTGGTGTGCTGTCCTCTGGCTAGCTAACAAGCTGGCCTGCAAGTATTCTGCCAGGAGAAAATGAATGATACAAGTCAGCTAGTTCTTTGGTTCTAGCCTCTTTCTAGTGAAATACACATGCTTCCTTCTCCAGCTGTGAGTGTAATAGCTTCAGTAAGGAAATCCTTGCTCACTATTTCCAGGCCTGGCTCCCTAGGCCACAGTCTTGTTTTCTGCTCTCTCGGGATTAAACTCGTAATTGCTTTTTGGCCTTTTAAAGTTTTTTCCTTCTGACACCTCCACAAAGCTGGGGTAGGGGGATGGGGTGTTAAATCAGTGAAATGCCCCAGGCTTTGCGAAAACACTTATATCATTTAAAGCTTGATTATTTTCGAAGACTAACTTCTAGCATAGGCCTCTAGGAATGATCCGGTGACTTGGTAAGCAGCTTCTGCTGCTTCAGCTACATGAGTGTATTAAGGACCTTAAGTGCTTATACCATTTAGCTAAAGAAAGGTGGTTTAGTAAATTAATATAAAAATAATCAAGTAAACATCAGCAAATTACATGAGCTACTTTCAGAGCCTAGCTAGTAACTTTTTGTGCTATACTTCTGCAGATTAGAAACAAAGCAGCCGCTGTCTTCACAGAAGCGAACGTGCTCAGGACTGTCTAGGCAATTGGCCTATTTTTGGAAAAAGCATCAGTACCTTTTACAAAGATATATGGAGAAATAGAGGAAAAATGCTAATTTTTAGAAGGAAATCCAAATGGTAATTTTCATAATTTATGTATTTTAAAATTTATAATAAGAAGAAAGTATTCCATAGTAATTTTTCTTTGCAGAGATGAAGATCTAAAATTTTATTACGGATACAACTTACGTTAAAAGCATTTCATTCAAGGCGCTCTTCATGGTTTTTACTGAGCACTTAGACTGACATACCTTGCCTATTGTTACTGCTAAATTAAATTTCATTTTGACAGCTGACCACCAAGTCACTCTTCCAGGGACTATTTTGTTCTTAAAGTGAATGTGACATAAGGAAAATGGTTTATCTGTGAATATTATTCCTTGTAGATTTTTTTTGTTCTTACAAATATGCTTTAACAGGCTTCAAGATTCTTGGAAAGAGTGCTTTTTTTCATTCTCTTGACATTTTTTTCAGCGTGAAAGTTGTGAAGTGTTGAAAGCATAGATTTTCCTTGATTAATATAGCCTTTGAGATTCTCAGCTTCCTGACAGCTTGTCCCTAAAGATTCTTTTCTTTTTTCTTCTCTTTTTTTTTTCCGCCTCCAAGATATAGAGGAGTAGACAGGTATATACTTCCCAGGGAAAAGAGATGCTTGAAAATAGCAAGGGGAAATAGTCTTATCCCTAGATTTAAAAATAAAGTTGTTCCTGTCCGTCCCCCTCCTCCCCCGCCATTCCCTTTCACTCACACATTTTAATGGACTGTTTCCTTGTTAATAGAAAAAATGAATTGTTTAAGATATGCACGTAGCAGGGAAGTAGGATGACTGTTGTCTGTGTAGAGCATTGTCATAGGAAAAGTTTCTTGAACCATGAAGAAAAGCTGAGATGTACTGGTGCTAAAAAGTTGAAGTAAAAATAGTGTATTTACTGACTATGAGGTATACTAATTTTACAGATATAAGGCATACGAGATCTGTGAAGACAATGTGACATAATTACAGAAACTTGATTTAGTGTAGCAGCAGTTGAGTCTCCGCTTACACACTCTTGATTCCGAATTGTTGTCTGTAGACCTTTGCATTTAGAATGGCTTTAAAAGATGAACAAAACTCCACTGATTCAAAACCATGCTGTTTTGCTTTAAATCAGGAAGCAAAACCCAGTATCTACTATTTTTGCATTCAGAATAACATGAATATCATCAAGTAAAGCAATGAAGATAGTGTGCATAGTCTCTTTTTAACTGTCTCTAGTTTGTGAAAGATGCTTCTAGTTTTCACTTTATGCGCTTGACTGTAGGAATGCCTAGTGTTAAGTGAATACTTATATATGAAAATACTTGCAAGTAAAAAGTGCTGTTTGATCTGCTTGTTTAAAAATATGCAATAGTATTTAGTCTGCAAGCTGTAGGTGTGAAAAGTTCCATGTTAGGTGATTTGTGTGTAATGGTGATGAGGAAATGTGAGCGCTTGGAAAAGTATTTCTTAAGCCCCTCTATTGAACTGCTAATAAAAATCATTCTTAGCTATTGTTGCAGGATTAATTCAGCTTGTTAGATACCATATATCACTGCTATGTTGAAACAAGCTGATATGGTTTCTGTTGCACTGATAGTGATATGTTTAGTAAATGTGACTAAGAATTTAATTGTATAGGGCACTGAATTTAATTTGCCAATAAATTTGTCCTGATAGTGTCTTCCTTCATAAGTATAAAGATGCTATTTATATATCTGGTCTATGTCCTGAGTTTCCTTCCAAATTCCTTGTCCCTGGAAGATAAATTGTCCTAACATACATTTTATGCAGAATTAATCTTGCTTCAAGATGTCTTCAATAGTTAAAGGGTTAGCAATGGAGTTTGAGCCTAGGCCTGAATCTGGACCTTCCTTGTGGGAGCTATTGCTGTGCACAGACTTGCAGAGAGCATCAGATGTCATCAGTACCAAAGCAGATATAACGTCTATTTTCTTGAGTCCATTTTCAAGGCAGTCTCCTCTTTGTATGAAGGGAAGCTTTCAGATTAAAGGCTTTGAATAAGCTTGCCGTATTTGGATTAGTATCTCAGTTACAGAGGACCTAAGCTAATTGCTAGGGGTGTCTGCTTGACTCGTTCAGATTGATCTTAACCAGGTTTGAGTAAGATCTCATTCCTTTTCAGTACTGCCCAATTCACAAATGGACAGATGACATATGAATGAGAAGCAGATTGCCTCACAGATATCTTTCTTTCAAGATACTTTTCTGGCATTCATTGCTCCTTGGGCAAGAGACAGAACACTGGAACAGGGTGGGGTTCTGATGGCTGGCTGATGTTGTTTGCAAAGCACATTTCCGATATAAGGAGAGTGGTACGATGGCAGGTCTTTAAGCTGACTTTGCCCCTTTTTTCTTATGGATTGCTATGCTCTGCTACTGGGTAGGCAATGAGCCTGTCAGAGAGAGAAACCTGTGCTGCAATCCCAGCAAGGGTTTTGTGGGAATGAACATGGTCTTGCACAGCTCAGCAGCAGTGTGGGTGGTGGTCTTATTGTAGGGCTGAACTGAAAGATAAAGTTTAAAGAAGGAAGCTGTCTTTTCTCATGATACTGTTCAGGCTACGTGTAGAATGCAATTATCACTGTTTTGATCTTTCAGATGATTTAGTTTTATGCTTTTAAAACCTTTTGTCAGTCAGGTATATTCATGCTTGGTTTTGATTTGCCTTATTCACTGTCTGTGTAGACTAAACGATGACCATTACTTTTGCTATTAGAATCAGCAGTGCAACTGCAGAGAAAAAAGCCGCAGCTATCAGGTAGACATTAAAGAAATATTTCTTGTTTGATGTTCAACTTGTCATGCCTTTTTTCTCATTGGGTCAAAATCTTCCTTTGTTCTTTTGAACATTTCAGGAATTAGGCTACATAGAAATGATGCTTGCTCCTGAATGTGGAGGTACCTAACTGCAGCCATCCCTGGAGTAGAACTCACCAATGACATGAATAAATGAGGAGGCTTTTCATATCTGTGAGAAGCTTACAAAGCAGCTTGCGCTCTCTGACAATTGATGCTTAATTGGTTGAGATTTAAAGAACCTTAAGACAACACTTACTCGTAGCTTTTTTCCCCTCCAGTTTTTCATATTTCTCACCTGATAGCTTTCTAGTTTCAATGCACTGATGTTTTGATATAGATATATAAGAAAATTGTTCTTCTTAATGAAGAGCATTTTTTAATATATATATTTTATATATATGTAAGTGTGTGTATACATATATATATATATAAAAAGAGGGAACTAGGGTTATTTAAAAAATCTATATCATTTGAGGTTTTAGAAGGGGGCAGTTTGGGGCTTGAGTCTAGCTGTCCTCTAGAATTCAGAGGTTATTATTTATCATAGTCAAAACTGCCAGTCTTAAAATAGATTTTTTTGTTTCTTTTCAGTATATGTATATCCATTTTTTTTTTATAGCTAGGATGATGCCATTCTGCTAGAGCATGCCTTTTTTATTACTCCTTCTTGGAGACTGAGATTTGTATGTATCCTCAGGTGATTCCATTTCCTCTCCACAGAGCCTTATGAGGCAAAGACCCTCACTGGGGACAGGGACAGGACAGTTTGTGTGGTCTGTGTGCACAAATGTGTGTTTAATTCACCTCAAGGTGTACAATAAAAATTCCCCAACACTTTCCTCTGTTGGTAAGGTTCAATAATAGGCAACTGCTTCTAAGTGAAAAAGAGTGTAAAAGGGGGGGAAAGGGGGGGGGGAAATGTACGCGGAGCCTCTGTACACTAGTAGATGAATATGAAAAGTAGTAGGCTTTAGAGTAGGTTAAGTACGTTATCTACTTGTATCTCAAGTTATTGCAGCTATTGACAGTCAAATAAGTTTTTTACCAAAAATTTCTAGGAAATCAAAAGGTATTTTAAGACCTGGTATGTAAAATATCAGCTCTGAAATAATGAAATCTGAATAACTATGCATTTCACAAGCTGCATTTCTCAAGCTTTGTAGAAGATTGTTATGGCTGATAGATAGGTTCTCTCTTAGCAGAGAATGTGATAAACCCTCCTCTCTTGGTCCCGTTCCAGTGTTTGATAATAAGAACATAACTAATTCATCATCTCTCTACAGATTTCCAGTAATCTGTTATTAATGCTTGTATTCAAGTAAATATAACTAAAGCTGACAGATGTAAAAACTGTTGCATTCACATCCCAATGATGCAAATGAGGTGTAATAAAAATGGCTAGGAACTGTAAATATAGCCTTCCGTGAAACCTAATGACAGTGTCTAACTTTATGATGAAAACACATTATTGTGAATGTCAGTGCACAGAGAATTGTTTAGACAGACTGCAATGATGATTGCTAAAGAAATATCAAAAGCAATAAAATATAGAACAACAATCTTCCATTGGTTTTGTTATAATTCAAATATGTTATCACTTGTGTAGTATCATTTCATACAGAGAATCACATTCAGTATGACAGGTGATTCTTTAAAAGGAAGTGATGGTAAAAAGGTTTGCTTTTGCTTTTAATATCTTAAAGACTTAATATGGATGCTGGCATATATTTTGTCTCTAAAACCCAGCATTACAGCAACTTGAAATGGAAGAAACTTTGAATTAGTTAAACTATTCTTTTTTTTTTTGTGAGTGGAGTTTGAGGCTCCAAATAATTTTCATTAGTAATTAAAAGATCCACTTCTAAACAGAATTTATTTGGACAGTAATCATACTTAGTGGAAACGTTTTATTAAAGGAAGTGTCTGGTTGTATCCTTTTTGCTTCTGCAAATCAAGCAAACCAAAGGAGGCTGCTTTCTGTTGGTCACCAATAAAAAAAAGTTTGTATTTATGAACATTGGTTGTTTCTTCAGGATTGTTTCTGTATTCCATTTAAGATATGTTAAAGTACTGTTTATCTAATAAATTACAATACTTTGCGGTATAATTACATTTTTAGAAAGGAGAAGGTTTTATCCTTTTAAAATAATAGGTCACTATGTACATGAGTTAGTAAAACCCTTTGAGTTCCCTTGAAGTTGAAAATAAATTGCAAATCTTTGATCTCATTCATCTAAATTACAACTTTACTAGCAAATCTCAGTTAGAGGTTAGTAGGGTGGAGTCATGCAAGCCGCACTACTTAAGGCTTATACAATAAAAGGAAGCATTGAGGCAGTCTTGTTTGCATGTACTCTGTCTAATCAATGACTCTTTCCTGAAGCCTTGAATAGAAGGCTTTGCAGAACTGTCTGCTGTAGTGGCTGTTTAGAGACAAGACCACAGGCTATGTCCTCTGGATGTGTTCAGCAGTGTTGGCTGTTTTGGGGTAACCTTTAGTCCCCCATTATCTGCTGCTTTGGCAAGAGGCACTAGTCCTATTATTGGTGTCAGTGTCTCTCCTTGGTTAATCAGTGGCATTCTCACTCAAAAAGAGAAAGTAAAACTCTAGGATCAAAATGACTGCTCAGAATATAACAGATTTGTCCTGAATATAGTTATAAGAGAAATAAGCAATGTTTACTACCTGTTTGTAAAATCTTGTCAAATTCTAGTAAGTCTTTCCTGTCTTAGCTCCATACAATACCCCCTGTCCTTTCTGAATGAGAGTTAGGTTATCATTAAAGCAAATGAAAATACTACATTATTAATTTGTCCGTTCTGCTGTAGAAAATGAAATACTTATTTAAAAAGCAAAAAATACTGTAGTATACCAATTTTTACATCGTTAATTTTTTTTTTATTTTTAAAAAAGTTGCTTTTAACACTTTAATTCAGTGATAGGTTTATAGTGGGATGGGAGGGAAACTAAAAAACTTTGAGCCAATCAAATTTTATTTTCTTCTAAGAGGTATAAATAGCGTAACTGTGGATTGTTTTTTTGTGACACAGTGTTGATTAGAGTGGAGTCGATTTAACCTTTCACTATGTTGCATCTGTGGTGAGACAGAGATGGCTGAAGAGAATATAAAGAATCTACTATTTTATCAGTTCTTTCTCTTTTCAGTGAAAGTGATAGTTAGGTCCCTTGATTGCTTGAACACAGACACAGAAAGCAAGAAGAAATAGTGCAAGAAAAAGAATTTGTATATGGGATTTCGTCTAGCGAAATATAGAAAAACTCCCCATCCCCTTCCCCACTCCTGCAAAACCAATAAAGCTAAATGACAACAAAATCTTAAAAATTCAGGTCTTAGGCGAGTCTGTACATCGGTTATGTTGTGTGCTGCCAACAAACTAGGATGACTTTTTTTAAACATTAAACTTTTATAACTGAGTCATGCACAGTACTTTGTCATTTTGAATTTCTGTTTGTATCTTCAGTTCAGTGAGCCCGTTCTAGTGTTATCAAACATGACTCAGTATTGGGAAATACTATGAGAATATTACATTTGAGGTGGTTGGTTTTATTTTCAAGTTTCACTTATTGGTAGGCAGCATCCCTTTTATATACAGAACTGTTGTTTTGTATTACTTCTCTTATGTTAAACATAATTAATGAAACACCTTAAGTCCAGTCCATCTGAACGCTGCTGGTGAAGTCATCTTTTCTTCTCTCCCTCTTTTCCCTCCTTTCGTCCTCCACCTTGCTTTACCCCTGGATAGCTCATTTTTGTTCCAATCGGTTTTGTACTGCAACAAAGCCAAACTTCTTATTCTTGCTTTTAAGACTGAACTGTATATGTTCATAGATAGTCTCTGTCTACATTCATGATTCCAGGTTTTTCTTGTGTTCTCCAAACCCTACTTTTCCTACAGAGACTGGGAAAGAGTTCTGAAGTTAAGTCAAATGTGAGAAAAGTGGTCAGAAATAAATGCTTTAAAAAATACAAGTTCTGAGTGTGGCAAAGTAATCTGCCAGCAGAAATAGGGCATGTATTTTTTTTTTCTTTCTTTATTACAGATGAACAGGGTCTACAGAACAAAGGGTAATAGGCGAAGAGGAAGGCTGAGGTCAGCAGATCACTTCTGCTCTCCCGTTTAAAAGTAATTTTAATTCTTCCTGGCTTGGATAAACACTAACCATTCCCTCCTTTGCAGGAGGGCACCCGCTTCACTTCCAGTTTATATTGACCAGGGGCTACGTAATAAATGCGTGAAGATTAATACCGGAGCAGGGACTAGGGAGATGGTAGACTTTATCTGATGGCTATATTGGCCTACCTATTTAAATGCTGGTACTTGACTTGTGACATGTTATTTCAGCATTAAAGGTATGTTTAAATAAAAAGGAAGTATTTGCTTCTAAACATATTAGGTAGACAAATTCAGCTAAACTACAGAATACTACAGCATACTCCTATGGAATTATGAAAAAAATGGAATACAGAAAACAGCCTCATACAGCTTAAAATCTGTTACTGGATTGCTAAAATGGTCCACAAGTATGTAGTATTCTTGAATTCTATACTCGTGTGGAAATTCAAATTTGAGAGAAATACTTTCAGTTGTGTGTGACCACAAGATTATATGCAGATATTGTGCACTCAGATCTGGTTGTGATGATCCCTAACCCTTGTAACATCTGGCCTTTGCTTTTGTAAAGTTCTGCATTTAGGGGTGAAGCGGAGTCCTGCACAGTACTGAACACAGCAACCAGCTGTCTCAAAAGCAGAGATTATTAGGAACATGAAACCTCCATCAGCACTTCTCTGCTTCCTCTGTGAATATATCAAGGCCTGTGTCCTATTTTTTAGGTTTCATGCATGAGTGTGGCCCTTAATATCCAAAAGACTTTGTTTATATTCAAAATCATGATCTTTATTGACACCTTTTTCTGCTGGCTGTCAAATGGTAGCAGAAGGTTCATCATAAATACCAAACGATTTTTTTGCTCTGTTATTTTTAAAAAAACCTTCTCATTCTCATATTTTATATTTGTATTAAAAAACCCCCAAACAACCACAACAACAAACTCTCTCCTGGTGATAAGGTCAGAAATGATTGCTATCACACAAAGGAAGAGCTTGAATACTGTTGAAGGGAGCCCGAAAAAGAGCTTGCATAATGAGAGAACAGGTTGTGCCTTTAAAGGGGCAGTGAAGGAGACTTGCTAAGTTTTTCAGGATCAAAGAAAAGTTTTTTAAAGATGGACATGCTGGAATAGTAGACGGGCAGGTGAAGGGAAGCTGTAGAACATGAAAGAGGGATAACTGGGAACAAGAGATGTTAAGGAACATGGAGGAAGTTCTAGGCTTAAGGTATGTATTGGAAGCTACAGAAGAAATGCATTTGATGTAGGAGATATGGTAAAACATAGAGTGCAGGGATGATGATATACTATTTCTAATAAGTAGCTTCCCCTTGCATTCATCATTGGACCTGTAATCATTGAAAAAGCAAAACTTTCTTCAAGGAAAAAAAGTTCAGAAATAGCCTTTTCTATAGTTAATAACTTGTCTGGTCAGTATGCTGCCAAATATATGCTGACCTTAGTGTGTTCCCACTGTGATTTCTTTTTCCATAATGGAAAGAGCAGGCATGGCTTTCATAAAAACTGTTTGTTGTCTTTTAAAGCATGTATTGTTTTTCTCATTGACAAACATGGCCTTTGGCATTCACAACTTGTGCTTTTCATAAATGCAATTCATTGGCAGAGTTAAATGTTCTGATGTTCGTAAGAAGTACGATTGTATCAGGCAAACTAACTTGAAGAATTAGTTGAATATAGGACAATATAGACTTTCTGTAATGCAAATAAAGTGTTTCCTAGACAAAAACATCATCGGATTTTTTGACTTTTAATGGAAATTACTAATTTTGGAAGCTGAAATCATATTTGATATCTTAACATTATTTTGTGCTTTCTTCTACATGAGCTTCCTGCTTAAATTGTGATTAGAGTGTTAGTTCAAAGATACAATTCATAATGAAGCCTGCTCAGCATAATAGATGGGAGGCTAAAATGCAGCTCCTTGGCTCCAATTCAGCAAAACAGAGTTTGTTTGTTTTTAAGCTGCAGTAACCGATATTTGTAATGAATTATTATACAGATGTAGGTACAGACTATAGCAGATTAATTAAAAATTGGTTATTCTAGCTTTCTAAAAATTTATTGAATTAACATATGATATTGTCATAGATAATTCCAGAGGAATATGTTATAAGCCTGTGCTTTGTTCTGTAATAATATCCAAGCAGTAGCAACTACTGTTCTGGCTATAAGTCGCTGCTACCGGCAGGTTAAGTTTCGGGTCTGTATGACTTCAAATCAAGGGTTGCATATTTGTCATGCTTAAGAATCTGTATTTTTGGGGGTCTGCAAGCACATTCTGTCTTTAAAGTGAATATTGGCAAAATAAGCTTTCCCATGAAATGTTAGATATCTGTCATTGTAAACTTGAGATGTGCTCATTGAAAATAACATTTTACATCTTTTGGAGTAATGCCAAAAGGGCAGTGGGAAATAGGGAGTTCCTTCCTGTGTCTTGTGCTTGTAGAGGTTTTTATTCTCTTCAGGGATCAGGGAAGAAGGAAACAGCAAAGAGCAAAGGGGAGAGAGTAGAGAGTTTATTTTAAATTAAAAATGGATATGCTTCTTACTGATGTGTCCATTGAAAATAACATTTTACATCTTTTGGAGTAATGCCAAAAGGGCAGTGGGAAATAGGGAGTTCCTTCCTGTGTCTTGTGCTTGTAGAGGTTTTTATTCTCTTCTGTGATCATGGATGAGGGAAGCAGGAGATATCCATGGGGATATTTTAGAGAGTTTATTTTAAATTAAAAATGGATATGCTTCTTACTTGATTCAGTGTGGTTTTTTTTGAATCCTGTTAAATATTCTACATGAGATATAAAAGATTACCTTGCAAATAATCATTCCGTAGTCTAGGGGGAGATTGTTGTCCTGGAGGAGCTGGCTGCATAAAATAGGGGACTCTTAACTCTTTTTGGGGTGGAACTCCAGTAGGGCAGCAAACATTGTTTTTGTCTCAGGATTAATAATAATAAAATAATCAATGTTCTGTGCATATGTTTTACCAGGTGAGAAGAATCAAACACTTCACGTGTTAACTGTGACAGGAGTGATGATGCTAAAGAGTTTGTATTTGATACCCCTGAGAATTATGGAAGAGAAGGCACAGTCAGGTCTATTCTAAGGAAAAGAATTGCAAAACAATGAAAAAGCATATGAGTGGTCAAAGCCAGTTGGAGACTAGGGAAGACACACAGGATGAAGACTGTCCATACAAGAGGAAAGACTGGAGGAAATACGAAGCAAGAGGAAATTAGGTGTGTGGACTTGTAGAGGTGAGGACTGCTATAGACAGGAGGTGCTTGCTTTGATTATAACGATTAGCAGTTGTGTGACTGGTAGCAGAGCTTTCTCTTGTATGTTTTATAAACTAAAGGCAAACTCCGTTCTGAAGCAGCAGTACTGCAGTGGTACAATTCTGTAGTCAAAATGGCTTCACAATTTTTTCATCAAAGAACTCAAACTAATATCGAATCATAGTCTAACAGCAACTAACGTATATCACTTTCTGCAACATGAAATAAGATAACTTATGAAGTAAGATGCCTTTTTTGATTTTAGTATTCACTGCCTTGTTATGAAGTACACAAAGCATACACTATGATCAAATGTTGTGAGAGGGCATATAATTGGATTTATTTAGATGATCATCTGTAATATTAATGAATTAAATTTCGTATTGGAATACTGTGTTTTAGGTCTCACTGTAGGATTGCAATTTGTCCTTTTTATCTAATGGAAATTAAAGTTTTGGTGACAGTCAATGTTGACCTGCAAGCCCTTGGCTAAAGTTTGTACTTGTTTGCTGCTTTATGTTTTAGGGATCTTGCTGTCTTTTTATTCCAGTTCTCATTTTGTTAATTATAGCAGTGTCATAGTTTTCATGAACTTGTATCGAATGAAACTGTGTTCCTGATGATAGCACTGCTTTAATTGAATCTGGAATGTCTGTTAAAAGGTGTGATTTTTGAGGGGTGTGGAGTGTGATTAATATCTCAGTTGTTTCAGAATTTATTTGGCTTTACATTTGGTTAACAGGATTTAATTTTTAGTGTAAATTTGCTTAAAAGAGGGACTTGCTATGGTTTTGCGATGGAGATGAGACATACAGTTTTCCGAAGAAATCTTTGTAGAAAGCTTTCATTTTTTGAAAGCTTTATAGGAACAAGGGCTTTAGTTTTCTCCAATTACTAAAATCACGGGCATTGTAGCTTTAGGAAAAACAAAACCAAACCAAAATCTGCCACTGTATTTTCATTACTTTTAAAAATATTTCTTTTTCTATGCAGAAATTATTTCCTCAACTTCAGACACCTTGAGAAACAGAAGTATTGGCATGACATGCGTTAAGACTTAAGTCGTTAATGTTGGCATTGCTTCTTTTGTCTCTTGAATAAACAAGATAGGTGAAGCAGGTCACATCTGTCTAACCTTCACGTAGTTGGAACAGATAGGACTTTCTCACTGTGTGATTTCCTCTGTGGAGGATTCTGCAGCAACTGGAAGAGTTGATAAAGTTGGGTGGATAGTGTGACCAAATTTGCCAGGAAGAGAACAGAAATTAGTATTAGGCTACTGAGGTGTGCCAAAGAAAAGCATGCAAGAGATACTTACTTGTTGCCTGGAGGCAATTAACGTGTCTGTCTCTAGCCACGCTGTGCCAGTCTTTATATAATGATACATAACTGCTTAAGAGGAAAAAATGGGAGGCAAGCTCTGGGATGGATTTTCAGGAGCAGAGAGTTGCTTTATGAGAAGGCATGCTGTTTTCCAAATACATGTTTTTGTGGCATATATTGCAATAAAGTGTAAAAGATTCTCACCTGCTATAAACTAGTTTAATTTCAATTATGCCTGTTATCCTCTTAAATTCATGGGGAGACTTAAGGGTCATGTTCCTCTGCCCTTACAGTAAGTGAAAAACAGCAAATCATAAAATGGTTCTTTATTCTAGCAATAATGTTATTGCATTGTCTAGTGCATTTGTTAATCAAATTTGCTAATATAATATTATAATCTGTGTTTTTTTCTGGACAGGTGATATAATGTGAGAAGAAAATCCTCAAATTTTGGGAAATAAATTTTGCTGTAACGAAACAAAAATGTAATGAAGAGGTGTGGATATACTGGTGTTCTGTAAAAGGCTTTTCCTCTCAGCTCTTGTGTGCAGTTTGCACTTGGATTTATAAACAAAATATTCTTGCACTTGATGTTTGTAGTAATTGCTAGCTAGTCTTACTTTGTTAAATCATACCTAGAAGTTTTATCGCTCCAAATGTGCAAAAACCCCTAAGAATTCCAGAGGAAAAAAAAAGTAAGCAAAGAATTCCAGAGAAAACTAGAATTCCAGAGAAATGGAATCTAAGCTATTTCATTTACTTTTGAAGTCCTGCTTCTCCTGCAAAATGGGTGGCTTGTCTGGTGGGTGAGGAATTGGTCAGATGGACGCATCCAGAGGGTAGTGGTCAACGGCTCAGTGTCCAGATGGAGACTGGTGATGAGTGGCGTCCCGCAGGGGTCCGTATTGGGACCAGTACTGTTTAATATCTTCATCAGTGCCATAGACAGTGGGATCGAGCGCACCCTCAGCAAGTTTGCAGACGACACCAAGCTGAGTGGTGCAGTCGACAAGCCAGAGGGACGGGATGCCATCCAGAGGGACCTGGACAAGCTCGAGAAGCGGGCCTGTGTGAACCTCATGAGGTTTAACAAGGCCAAGTGCAAGGTCCTGCACCTGGGTCGGGGCAACCCCCGGTATCAATACAGGCTGGGGGATGAAGGGATTGAGAGCAGCCCTGCCGAGAAGGACTTGGGGGTACTGGTGGATGAAAAGCTGGACATGAGCCAGCAATGTGCGCTCGCAGCCCAGAAGGCCAATCGTATC
>NW_008795909.1:7191764-7199680 GCF_000699145.1 Aptenodytes forsteri
TGGACGGGGCTCTGAGCAACCTGATCTAGTTGAAGATGTCCCTGCCCATGGCAGGGGAGTTGGACTAGATGACCTTTAGAGGTCCCTTCCAACCCAAAATATTCTATGAAATAGTGAAGTTCCACAGAAGTTTACTTTTTATAGGTTACATTTATATTTAGTGGTACATAGATGAAGTAACATTGAAATATGTGTCATAGTTTCCTTATCTTGGGGAGAGGGGGTGGAGAGGGAAGGGGAGGAAGAGTTTCAACGTTTTAAGAATCTTTCAACTTAAAAATTGTTTTGTTTGAATTGGCTTGAAGCAGATAAGTGTGATTGTAGCAACTGTTATGGAATGTAAAAAGTATTAGAATTTTTCCAAATGTCTTTGTTTTAAATACTCTTTCTTCTACTCGTGTTCCATTTGCATTATAAACACAAACATAGGCTGCTCAATGTTAAAAAGCATTCAGAGAAAGAAAATGGCCACAATGGCTTTAGCCTGGATGATGCTCGTGAATTTAATGTTCTTTAGCTGTCACTATTCATTTTAGCTTTTGATTACTTTGTATATTGTCATCATTATAAGGTACTGCATAATAATTTAATGTCACCTGCAAGAACACATTTATAGAGAAGTTGTTTTATGCTTATTTTATCACATGGAAAGCTGGTTGCAAGTAAGATACAAAATTAAAAAGCATAAACAAATACTCTTAAATTTCCATAACTCTGGTAATTTAGTAGAAATAAGATGGGTTACAGTACAAACACAATTCTCTTTCTAACCCCGCCTCAAAAAAACCCCTAAAAACCAAAAAACACCCCAAAAACCCAAAAAACAACCCAACCCCAAACTCCACCTGTACTGTTGCTTTAAGGTATTTTATGTATCCAAATATGTAACTTTTGGTGTTAGAGTATGAGGTGTTGGATTTCAGTTTAGCAGAAATAGCAGAAAATAGCACTGACCAACCTCTCCTGTTGGTGGTCTTATAGGTACACTTCTTAACATTTGATGTGAAAGGAAAGAATCTGAAAAATGAACAATAACAAACAGCAGTACGAATGAGTATATTTCAAATTACTGCATTGAAGTTGTTTAACTTACCATATATCTTATAGAATAGTTGCCCAATTTCTTTTATTGTACTTAAAAAAAATCCTTGTACCTTCTCAAAATCTCCAATGCCTTCTAAAAGTCTCATTTACAACAGTTTTTAAATGACATTCTTAAATCCCCAACTTTTATTGACACCAGTAAGACTTTAATGGCTATTGACTAGTGAAAGTGTATTTGAATTCAATATTAAATACTCTGTTTTAGAAGGACATTTATGGAGTGAAAAGAATACTCTGACTCCTTCCCTCCCTGTAATTAATAATTTTGTCATGTGCCTTCTCTGTGCCTCTTCGGTAACCATGACTCACCTTAATACCAGTGTTTGACATTAGAAGCCTCTCCAGAGAGGAAGAAAATAATTCAGAAATGAGCTGGATAAAGGTTATTAAACCAACACTTAAAATTCTAGTCCTGCACATTTTCCTTTACCCCTAATTAAATGCCAAGAACAGCGATGTAGAATTTTCAGTATATACATATGCTGAATATACCTTTATCAGAGGAAAAGTACCTACAGGGAACTGAAACTTTATTCCCAGCAGTCACATCCTCTTGCTTATATATTTAAAATGCTGTTTTTCAAAAATCGGGAAAGAATCTTGGGGATTGGGTGTCCTAAAACTACATGTTGAAGTATGTAAGTAATATGATTCTTTCGCTTACCCTTTCTTGTATGAGTCAGGTTTTTAGCTTAAGTTGTCTAATTGACTTCAGTGGTACTATTTGTACAAGTAAAGGCAAACTGCATGGGTAACGTTTGTAACATTGGGTCGATACTGCATATATACATCACTGCTTACAAACGTCTCGTTTGTCATCTCCCAGAAAGCTCCAGGACTAACTTGAATATCAGTATGAATGATACGTGGAACAGGGTATTAATCTTCTAAATGACTGAGACCTTTGAATTGTGGGGGAAAAAAACCTTTGCACCCCAACATTCTGTCTTACCTTAGGTTTTTCTATTTCTAAAGCTTCTACAAACCGTGTAGACCGGGAAAAAAATAATTTTTAATCAACAGAATGTAACGTGCTTAGTTACATTCTCTTTACAGGTAGGAGACACTGGCATCTGCAAAGCAGTGATAATTTGCAGCGTTACCGTTCTGACTTGCAGTGCATGACCCTGATGAGGTCAGGTCCTTTCAATTAGCAAGATGATGGTGTTAAATCCCATGCTATTATGCCCTTGTTGCCAGGCTCTACTGCGGATTTACAGTGTTACATAGGTTGGCCATTAAAGTCTAATTCTTTCAATAAAAATTTAACACAAACTTCTTTTCCTAATTTAGAAAACTATCTGGGTCTTTTTCTAAGCAATTTTCTCAACCTCGTGTGTGTCAAATTAATACTTCATAAAAGTATAAAAGGTCTCTGGATCTTTAGTCTCTTGTGTTGGCTTTTTCAGTGAACTTTGCATAATACTTCATTAAATGATTTTACTCTCATGAGTGGTAAACAGGTAATTCAACTTAGTGGAGTACAGATGCTATTTTTGATATTTCGTGCTTACTGGGAAATTTCCAAATAATTGTAGCATCTCTAAAAGCTTTATAATCCCCAAAGTGCTATAAAACTGTGCTGATACTTGTCCAGGATAACTAATGCTTTTTTCTCCTTTCTTGTGAAAAAAACAGGCTACCTTGTAACAAGCAAGGACTGATCAGTCAAATGGAGATCACTGTATGCTGCTGCTATTTCTATTTCATGTTGTAGTACAGTGATAATGATGATGAAGGGGGAAAAAAAAAAGTGTTCCTTACTGAATTCTGGGAAGTGGTGATGATGATATGCTGAGTTCTTCATCACTGGGTTATTAGCAAATTCTTTTCATCCATTAAGTCAGAGGAAGCAGGAAGGAAATTGTTAGTTTTTGCACTTTTGTGACAGGTCAGAAGTTTTGTGTTTTGTTTCATGTAGCTGAATCCTGTTCTGTGCGTTAACAGGTTCTTGATCCAGAACAAGAAGTGATGCATGCATTTTAGGAGTAGAATGAGATGATACTGTCCTAACAAGGCTTATAGGATACCAAGTGCTACCAATGTGCCTATCTCCCATCACGTAGAAGTGCTGCTGTTGTGCAGGTCTCTTCTCATAGATTAAGTGCAGATATTATAACTTTTTTTTTTTTAAAGAGAGTGTGACAGGAGAATGCACTGTGGATCAGGGGCAAGGAGAAGATACAGCAAGTACAGGAGGAAGTGGTTTCTATACATGTACTTCTGCTGTACAACTCCCAGTGATAAGTTTATTAATGATAAAATTCCGGCATTTGTTGAGATCAGTGACAGTCACGGATACTTCAAATGGGACCAAAGTTTGCCTTTTAAGTAAAGTTTATCTTTCTGCAAAGGCCTCTTCAGTTTCTGTCCTGCAGCCTTATCGTAGCTCTTTATGTCCTGAAAAATACATCAGTTTTTAGGATCCCTTATCTGTCCTAATATTACTTCCCATATCTCATTTCCTGTTGCGATGCTAATGCTGTCTCTGATGCCAGCTTCTATCTTGCATGTGCTTAATGCTATTCCTTTAGCTTAACCAATTATCCAGTTCAGAAGTTATCGAAAGAAAAGGATGTTAGAATTATTAGGAGTAAATCTATTTATTTGTAAGGCTACAGAAATCTGTTTCCCTTAATGCACTAGGAATTGAACTGATGACTTTGATTTGCACTCAGCTCCAAGCAACGCTCTCCAGTCACCTTCTAACCTGAAAACCCTGTCGGTTAACTGCTCTCAGGATGCCGTTTCCTGCACTTATTCTCGTGATGTTCTTGGATTTTGCCCTGCTTCATCAGTATGTGCTTTTGTTTCTTTGAAATATAAAGTTGAACACAGCTCCATAAACAGTAAGGCTACTCAGATCTACTGACATCCCCAAGAAACTGCCTGTATGTTAGTGGCGTAGCTTCTTTAAACTGAGGTGCAAGTGTGAATTATGGGTGGTGACCTACGTTGCTCTATACAAACAGATATAATTACTCCTCCTTTGGTCCTGCGTGTCAGCTCAGCTCTTATGTCCACTAGTTTTAGTGAAACTTAGATTATTATATAGAATTAAATTTACTAGTAAGCACCTCTTGTGATTTCTGTCATGCTGCCCTTTACACTTAGGAGTGACTCCCCTTAAATGCATTTATAGCTACTGAATTATCTGCATTGAAACTTGACCGTATCTCCTTAACTATGAGGTCTCAAAGATCTTAACGTTAGGTAGGCTTCAGGTTTGCTAATGCTATTGCATGTCTGCAGCAATGATGTTATTTCATAGTTTCCATTAAACATCTCATCTGCCTTTTGCAGGCTCTTGACTAAGCTATCCTGCTCTGATCCATGTTTACAGAGAATCTGACAGCAGGTTTATTCCCTGATTAGGCTTATGATACTAAAAATAATAATATGGCACCCCAAAGGCAAATTTTAGCCAAAATGAGGATTTCCTAAATTGACAGAACTTCTTATTAGAAGACTGTTTTCAAGGAACACAAAAAGTAATGCTAGAAAAAAAAGTTGAGAATTATGAAAATCTGGAAACTCTGTTTTTTTCCATAAGCATGGCTTATAAAATAGCATTTATTTTAGCTTATTCCTTAGTCCTTGCAATTCAGGTAATATTTGACAATAACAAATTGAAATACCAAGGATAAAATCACACTCTAATCACATAAGTCAGAACAAGAGATAGATCTTCTAAAATTATGCTGTATGTACATGCTTTTTTTCTTTGCATGTACACATAATCAGTGCTACTTTTGTCTCCTTCATGGTTCAGTTTTCAATTAAATACCTATTTAAAACAGGTAGATAAACTGGGCAGAAGCAAATATCAGGGGTCATGTCTTTAGTTGTTGGTTTCCCAGTTTGACATCTATGAATACAAAAATTAAAATTTTGTTTTCTTAGGTAAGTATACAGACTTTTGGTTTTAAAGGTTTATCTGTTAAGAATACATATCCACATTTGTTTTGTTTTTATAAGCATATTGTAATCCTAATTTGTAAATCAAATCATCCTGTTTCCTTTGAAACACCTTACCCAAATGTAGATACGGTGTTCTGCCCCTTGTGTCACTATCATTTTTCAGTGCAGTGGGAACGGTGCAGCATTGCTGCTGCTCTTTGACTCTTAAAATTCATTTAATTTGCTTCATAATCAACTTTCATGGTGTACAAGAAATGAGGGCATCTGTCCTGAAACTTCTTAATGCTATTTTTAGATATCCTTAACTTGAATATGTGTATCTTTTCATACTGTTCTACTTTTTGGTCAAATGATGAGAAAACAGATAGTGTCATCGCTACTGATACCTTAGGAGTGTTTATACTCAGTTGAAAGATGCAAAATTGACCAATAACTTTTCATTAAAAATGTATTTCATTTAGCCAATGTAAAATTTGAGAAGGGCTTTGATTCTGCAACTAGTATTCATATTAATGCACCAGTATCTGTGTTGTGTTCCAAATTTCTTTCTGATTTTGCCCTCAAAATGAGTAGCATGTCTCCTTATATTTCTCTGCTTCCTACTGGATATTTGCTGGCTTACCAGAAGGTGTTTAATTGCAAACTAAGCCTATCTTGCATGCAACACAGTAGGGTTTTTTATTGTTATTATTATTATTAAATCTTACCCTTTGATAGTGTACAAAAACCCCCAAACCACTGTGATTATAAGACATCAATAAAGCAATCTTTTAATAAGATGAGAGAAGAAATAATGAAGTGTGAGAATGTGGAACAATTTTCAAAACCACTTTTAATTCATTAAATATGTACAACAGGGAGGAGGACAACAGCTGGCTTTTTTTTCAGAATAAATATGAGAGAAATTTGTTCATAAATCCCTTACAAAACATGGATGGTCAAATGATGTGTATGCTTAAAAATAAGGAAAAAACCCATAGTATTTCTCTTCTGAGCTCATGTAAGTGATTTTGAAGAAGTTGGGAGAGAACTCAAAGGGGAAAATGCTGAAATTAGCCTTGGGGAGGATGCGGGGGGATAATGATAAACATTTCACCCACCCCCCCCGCTAATTGACGAGGTACTTAGTAGTTGTTAGTGGGGAGGAGGGTGGGAACCCTGCCATTGATGCCTTAATGAATAGTGGAAATTACATGATGGAAAATAGTGTGTGGGTTCCCCATCCCTCTGCCTTTTCAGGCTCTATTAGAGGTAGTTTTGTGCAACTTTCTCGACTGGCTTTTAGGTAGCCCTTTCTCCAGCAGAGTTTTATAACCCAAAGGGTTTTACCAGCCTTTCACAGGGTTATATGGTAAAAATCAGTCTGTGTCCAAAGGTGTGTGTGGAGTTGCTGTGGAGTAACTAATATGCAGTGGTAATAGTACCGGGATTTCTCTTACATTTCTTAAGTGCTCTTCATATTACTGGTCATGTGAGTAATGCTACTAATTAATTTGCAGAGTCTTGCACGAGTAGACTGACTAGCCTGTCAATAGTTTAAATTTCTCTGAGATAAAAGGTAGTAACAGTACTTCTTCCCAGAAAATCTTGCATGCAAGGTTCTGCAGGATTCCCTTCCACTACAGCTGAATAGGCAGTGAATGTTTTGGCTTGGTGGTGAAACCAAAATGAATAAATATGAAAAGTTGTCAAATGAATTTTTGTTTTTTCTCCTCTCTCCTCCAAACTCCTCTTCCCTCTGTGTTCCTAAACAGCAAAATGAAGGAAAGTACCAAGTATTGAATTTGATTCAAACTCACAAAGGTTAGTCTGATTTTGGGAGCTAATCTTTTGTGACACTTTTACTTATGTAGACCATGATATGCCTCTTTTAGTAATTCTAAAATGTTTAGATACTTTACATTTGCCTTTCAGTATTGTCTTTTAAATTGCTTGTGTAATGCAATCTGAATTCCTCACCATTATTGGTATGGCTTATCGATTGTTCACACACACACAGGAGCGCACACACAGGCATGCATGCACACATTTGTATTTTTATGCTTGTGAGTGTTTCCATCTGTCTCTGACTTTTTCACATCTTTTTTGGAAGGTACCTTGGGAACATGCAGTTATCAATATACAGACAACAATTTTTATTAATTCAAGAGTCCAGACTACTGCTGCTTTGTCAGAATCTGTTGATCTGTAGTGAAATTAATAGAGTAGATTTAATTAGGTGAGTTGGAAGGAGTATTAATTGAGAGGAAGAAGCATTCTGATGTGTGATTGATACTAATGCAGTACAGTTTTTGCCCAAATGATTCCTGTCTTGACAAGCCTGGTGGATGCATTGTTTGTATATTGAGGGTAAGAACTGGCAATCTGTAGGGTCATTGATTATCTGCAGCTGACTAGGGAATTGCAGCCATTCATTTTCTAATGCTGGTTTTATAAGCTTCTCTAACTTATTTATGACCTGGTTGTTTGTAGTTTTGACTGTTTGTGCTGGTTTTGGCTGGGGTAGAGTTCATTTTCTTCACAGTAGCTAGTATGGGGCTGTGTTTTGGATTTGTGCTGAAAACAGTGTTGATAGCACAGGGATGTTTTAGTTACTGCTGAGCAGTGCTGACACAGAGTCAAGTCAATATTATTGTTTAATATCTTTATCGATGATCTGGATGAGGGGATTGAGTGCACCCTCAGTAAGTTTGCAGACGACACCAAGTTGGGCGGGAGTGTTGATCTGCTCGAGGGTAGGAAGGCTCTGCAGAGGGACCTGGACAGGCTGGATCGATGGGCCCAGGCCAACTGTATGAGGTTCAACAAAGACAAGTGCCGGGTCCTGCACTTTGGCCACAACAACCCCATGCAGCGCTACAGGCTTGGGGAAGAGGGGCTGGAAAGCTGCC
>NW_008795909.1:7200400-7211681 GCF_000699145.1 Aptenodytes forsteri
CATATAAAGCTGGGGGAAGAAGGAGGAAGGGGGGGACGTTCAGAGTGATGGCATTTCTCTTCCCAAGTCACCATCACACGTGATGGAGCCCTGCTTTCCTGGAGATGGCTGAACACCTGCCTGCCGATGGGAAGTAGTGAATGAATTCCTTGTTTTGCTTTGCTTGTGTGCGCGGCTTTTGCTTTGCCTATTAAACTGTTCTTATCTCAACCCACAAGTTTTCTCACTTTACCCTTCTGATTCACAGCGAGCAGCTGTGTGGGGCTTAGTTGCCGGCTGGGGTTAAACCACGACACTGTTTCAAATCTGTTTTAGCCTATGCTATCCTCTGTTTTAGGGGGAAGGGAAGAAAGTTCCTGCTAACAGGCAGTCAAAGCATAGCGTCATGGCTCACTGGGAAGACCTGGTTCTCAAGCCTCAGTAAGGGCTTTCAGTTCCCTTCTTGATACAGTCTTGATTCTTAATCTGGAATTTAGTTATTTAAGAGTCTGACTTTTGTCTCAAATCTCTATGAGATGAGATTTGTTGGAAAGCATGCGCAGCTTGAACTTCAGTCAAAAGCCTCCTTATATAGAACTCATTCCCTTTCGTGGTCACCCACAGAGCCAACATCTAGAAATGTTTTGGAGACAATTCATTTGCTTAATCTTTTTTTAAGTCATGTTTTGAGTCTTGGTTTTTAAGAACTAATGTTGTAACACAACTGTTGTGATAACTGCTATATTGATACCTGCAGAAATACTTATTCTATTTCTTGTCTTATCCCAGACTTTTTCTGACTATAATTAAATTCACTGTATGTTATGTATCTTCCACAGTAACAGTTAGGTGCAAATAGTTTCCATATTTGCTTTCATAATATGGATTATGGCATACAGGAGTGAATCAGTTTTACATTTGACCAGTAACTCAGTAACCAGCACTGAATCATTTTCATAAATAAAATCCTGTCCTTTAAAAAAAGTCTTATGAAATACAGTGTGTATTGTGCATTGAGTACTTGTCTCCCCTCCTAGTATGGCAGTAGTAATGGTAAACTGATAGATATTCTGGACAACGTACAGAGTCAGATTGATATAATTAGTGTACAGTTGCTTTGAGCTTTTTTGCAAAGGAAACTTGTGTTACTAATGAAGGTCTGTTCTTGTCATGTAGAGAACATTTTAGTCTTCAAACAATTTTCACTCCCTTAAGCCTCTTTTTTTTTTTTTTTTGGAAGCTATTATTGTTGGCAAGGTGCCGAAGTGTCCTTTCTGAAGCCACTTGCAAATGCCTGTCCATGAATAGCAGTGCAGCTGGTGGTCTTCCTATCTCCTCCAAGGCTACTGTTGCTATTTCAGTTATAATAGTCTGAAACAACAACATTCTGTTTCGCAATTCATATTTTCCATCTTACAGTGCAATAAACTCCAATTTTGTTATAAAGCTATAGTGGTCCATTAAAACTAGCTATTGTGACTGTTTACTCAAATCCACTTTTGGTAAACCAGAAAATTAATTCAGTTTCTAAACCAAGTAAATCTCTACCAACCTGTCTCATTGTATCAGTGAGCACTTGAGAGATTTAGTAGTTTCAGGAATCTTCCTCCATTACCGGTACAGATCAGTGGATTTGAAGCAACTGAATGTTTATGCTGGAATGGGGATGTAGGTGGAGTCCTTCCTATGCTAGGCAACGGGGATGGGGGCTGGCTATGGAACAATTGATTATAAGACCTTTCTTTCATTATAATACTAGTAAAAAACTGCAGTGGTGTATAGTATGCATAGAGACTTCTCTCCTACTTGACTTAAAGCACTTCAGTAATTTTTAAAAGAAAAACTTTTTAATTTCTTGTAATAGGAATTCTTAGCTTTTTCTCTTACCTTTTTTTTTTGTACTTACCTGTTGTAACAAGTCTGATTCTCATTTATACATTTGCCTGATTTATAGGAAGAGATTGTAAATGTCCCTTATAGCCAGTTGGCACACAGAAATCAGAATTATTGGTTGCTTTGGGCCAATTTTTAACATGTCTCATAACTGTACTGTGTTTAGGAATCACAATTTAGTAGTGGGAGATGTTCCTTTTCTATCTAGCAGAGGGATAGAAAATATTCTTTATTTCATTTGGTAGTAGTTATTCATAGTAGGAAAGATATATATGGCAGACTTTTCTTCTGCTGGAATATTAAGAAAAACTAGGAAAAGTCAATGACAAATAGTTATTTAGGAATCTTGTAACTGTAGAGAATAAATACTTACCATTATGACCAGGGCAAAAACACCCCTCCAAAAATACAAACCTAAACTGTGGCTGGGGGGGGGGGGGGTTGGTTTTGTAATAAAAGGAGAGGGGTGATTGCTTTTAGATGGACAGTCAAGTAAGTGAGAAAAGATGAACTAAAAAAGGAATTTCTTCAAATTTTTTTTGAGCATCATCTATGGAATATCTTCTGTGAAAATTGTTACTACTGCAGTTTGTTGGATTATTTCAGTTCCGTGGTATTGCTTTATATTTTCCACGTTCTTTATTGTGAAATATTCTGTAAAAATACTAATTAAAAATTCCCATATTTAATCCTGAGTAAAATCATAGTAAATTAAAGATTAAAAATAAGAATGTTAACTCTAAGAATATGTACAATCTGTAAAATCACGTAAGCTGCATTCTATACTGCCTTTATGTCAATCTCTCATCAGTAATAGGGGGTGTAAATACCTAAGGTTGGTTTGTACTCAAGAGGTTATATTTGTGGGAGGGATATTCAGGGAAGCTTTGTAGCTAGGCAGGATTCTGAGGAAGAGAGCTCAGTGCTGAGAGGTGCTGGACAAGTAAGTCTTACTGAAGCCTGCGGGAACAGCAATGATTTATCGTGTGATGGTCTAGATTTTGAGGTGAAGATGATCCTGAAAACTTCTTGGATCAAGGTCTTTGAACAGCAGACTCAGACAAAAACACAGTGCAAGCATTTGGTTTTGAGTGCATTGTAGCATCAGGGTTCCATAAGAGGAACATAATTAGAAAAAGTATCAGATTATAGCTGTTTTTTTAAAAAAATAGTGTTAAAGCTTTATATTTGTATTGTATGGGTTGCCAAGAAGTACTGAGTATGGCATTTCATGCTTTACAGGTTAATTATACAAAAAATGTCTCTTAAGAAGTCAAGCTCCAAGGAACCGGTAGGTGGAAATGTATAATTTTTTATGGTCTTGTTATTTACTTTCTGGTTTCTGAGCACTTAGCCTGGTTGGTGTCAACTTTCAGGTTTTTCCTCTGGAAGAAGGGAGATGAAAAGTAGCTTTTTTTTAAAGAATGGAAATATTTTAAAAACTCTGGCTCTTCAGTGTTTAAGAAAAATACCAAATATTGCATCCTGCTGTACAGTTGTGGATACAATGCAAATCCCGCAATGTTGTGAAGTGTTTTTGAAGTCCTTTTAAAGATAGTGCTAAAAATAGGCTGAACTGTTTCTTCCTTTATATTTGTCTTTATCGCTCAAATAAGTCACTCAAATATCTATTGGTGTGCTGCCTCATGAGAGTTTAATGATGACTTTCATTCAGCGTAAGCTGTCAGTAGGTCAGAGATGCCTCGTATCTTGGATGGAATTATGAAATTCCCTGAGTTTATTACCCTATTAAAATTCATTATAAATGTCAAAGTTTCTAATTTGTACAAGGAAACTTAAT
Organism: Aptenodytes forsteri; assembly: GCF_000699145.1. Lineage (NCBI taxonomy): Eukaryota > Metazoa > Chordata > Aves > Sphenisciformes > Spheniscidae > Aptenodytes > Aptenodytes forsteri. The sequence continues at coordinate 7,204,074 of NW_008795909.1, forward strand.
TTGGGAGCATCTTCAAAGTAACATACAATTTTTTCCTTGAGTATCAAGTGAAGTATCAGATAAAAATATAAGACCTTTGCAGGATATTATATTCAATTATTTCTGTGTCTTAATTTTAGATAGTTTGCAGAGGTGGGTATCAGATATAATTTTGTAGTCTGTTATGACTTGCCTCATGTTAAAAACAATTTGGAGAAAAAGTCTATCTAATTTTAACAACAAATAGTTATTATTAAAAAAAAAAGCCAACATTCTCAGCAAAGCCCACCAGCCATTTTTTCCTTAGAAAATTCTGTGCTTTACTATCCCCTGAATGACTCATTGTTTGCTTCGACCCAGTTTGTACTCTGTTCTGTAATGTTAATTTAATTTTTCTGTCTTGCAAAGTTCTGGCCTATCTGCACTAGACCTTGGCCTCTGTGCTGGTGTAGTGCATATTAGTCCATCTTCTCATTGTATTGGGTGTTTTACTAGTCGAGTATCTCCAGGCTTCAACTATGAACAAATGTTTTACAGCAGGTAGAGTATTAGAGAGGAAATAGATGGTCATGCTAGGTGGTAGTCCAAGTCTAAAGTTGTCCAGATGAGCAGGAAGATTATCAGACCCCTTTCAATGTGGTTCTGTTTTTGAAGTTGGACCCACAACTGTCCTGTCTATCAGCTGCATGTAAAACCCGAAGCTGGAACTTTGATAAATAGATTTTTCTTGTTAATGAAGAAGTGGGTCATTAATGGTATCAGATAACATAGGTGTTGCTGTGTTGCATTCTGATTAATTCCTTGTGTGCGAGTATGAGATTAACAATGGAGGACAAAAGACATGATAAATTAATTTAGTGATAAGGATTGAGGGAGAGTAATCGGGAAGTAGCTTGCTGGTTCGTGAAGCTTAAATGTTGCTTCCCTCACAAAAAGTAATAGTTGTGGTGTTTATACCCAGTATCACTAGATCCCTGTTGAGTTTTAAGGATAGCTAATGTAAAGCTAAAGACAGCATCTGTGAGACAAATAGCATGTATAATGTGTATCTCAAGTATTCAGATATCATTTGGTATCACACAATAATTTTTATTTCAACAGGAAATTACAGCAGCATAGGAAAAAAATAGCTGTAAGAGGTTTTTAAGTCTCAATGAATTTTGTTTGAAACCAACCTTTTAGTGGTTGATACCTGCATCGTAACTGAGTATATGTAACATTCACCAGAGTCCCCTCTTTACTGTAACTTTCTATCAGTGCATATTTACATGTTTACACACTCGCAATCCATGTTAGAGGTATCATTTTCAGAGATGCTGGCCTGCATCTCTAATTGATCATTGCTGTACTTGTGGGCCCTAAGTAGCTATGCATAAGCTCATTAGTCTATACTAGATGTTAGAAGTCTATATTGTATGCCAAAATCCTTGTTAAAACAGACTTAAATTGCTTATATAAAAAAAAGGAAATGACTAACAGTAATAAAAACTTAGATTTAATCATCAGATTTTCATGACTTGAACTTCAAAAGCTTTGATTACATCAAGTAATTTAAGTCATTTTAAGTTACATTTAAGTTACATTTAAGTCACTGATTTATTCAGCCACTTAAATGTTAGCCTTCTCAGCTGAATGTGTTCCTCTGGGCAACTGTTCAAAAAATACTAGTTTTGCTTGTTTCTTGTGACCCCACAGGAAAGAGACTCTGGTTTTTGTTCTACAATGTGAACAAGAATGCAAACTATCTTAAATTCAGGTATTGATGTAAGAGGAGTTAGTATTGGGAAATGGAATGACTTTCATGTGCTCCAAATGTAGGTTCCAAGACAGTTAATTTCAGAATGGTATATCTCAGCAGATGTGTGGAATTTATAATAGATTTCATCTTCACTATGAGCCATTATATGCAGTTATATAAAAATTCTAGAAGTGTCAAGAAGAAGGGAAAAGGTCTCAATGCAAATCAATAACAATTTAGCTGTGTTGCCAGATCAGTTGTATTCTGTGGTTTGTAATTTTTCAATGAATAGACAATAATGTTTTACATATGCATGGTCATTTCTTTTTGTATTGATTCATCTTAATAGTTCCTTCTAGTTATTAGTGTTACTATTATTTGTTTGACAGTACCACCTAGCAAATGCGGCTGTTGTCATAAGCTGTAGTGTAAGTTTCTGCTTGCATGTATAAGATACCTTGTCAATAATACCAAAAGCAGGACAAAATATGATCCTCCTTTCACAGATGGCATGCTTAACATGAGTACTTACCTTAGCTTCTGGGCAGAATTGTACAATTCATGCTGGAAACTATGCTGCCACAATGACATTGTCACTAGTACTTGCAGTAGTAAATTTGAAGCCATTTGGATTATATATGTGTAAGCTGCAAAAATATCTCTCGCTTTCGGTTGTAGGCACGCTCTACTGCAATGCGCCTCAAAGGTGTAACAGGTTCTGTCATCAGCCTTGTGTTATTAAGAGGTAGGGACAAAACAATCTCCCAAATGGCATTTTTTCATCCTCCGTTCAAAACAGCCCAGGTGCTTGGATAGTTAGCGCCTTACTTTAGTAGGAGGCTCATGTATTCAGGATGTCTTGTATTAAGCACCAGAAAAGAGTTGAGTGGAGGGATCAATAGTTACTGCAGAAGCCTAAGTCCCTGTGGTTGGAGTAGCTCATACTTCCATCTTCTTATACTTCTCTCTGATGTTTCTTTGCCACTGGATTTGTTCGTGAATCTAGTTGCTGCTCTCTTTATTCAGGCCCAGAGGTCCCTCTTCTTTTAGACTTGTGAGTTGGTAGTAGTTTCCTAAAAGTGATGTAGCGATTGGATTTGGGTGGGGGGTGTTGAGTTTGGCAGTGTGTTGTCTGTGGCCCTTCACTGCCCTTGTGTGTTGCTGGGTTCTTTACACAAGTGCTAATGCAGCCTTGGTTGTCTTTTTATTCAGTATATGAACAGCAGATGTAAAGTTTTCTGCCATAGTATTTCATTTATTCTTGGAATTGTGCACCAGCATGCTTGAACACAAGTCTAAAGATGGGAAAAGAAGTTGTGCAGGTTGAAACATGTTTGGACTCTTCCTTGTGGAGTTGCTTTCTTTTACCTTTGTGTACTCTGCTGTGGGAAAACTCATAGCTAGCAACAGGTGAGCGAGCTGAGAAGAAACAAAATGTGGAGGATGATGGGCACTTTCTCTGTAAATCTATGTCCTGAGTGTTTTATTCCTCTGCTCCTGATCCTAACCAACAGGAACCGGAACTGCTGATGTTGCATCTTCCATTGCTCGGGGCTGACCGTGTTCCTGCAAAGCTGCCTTTGACAGGCAGCTTTTCTTCATTGAGCCAGCCCATGAGCAGCTTAGTGCTTGCCAGGTTCATGGCAGCTCAGTCTGCTCTGCTTCTGCTCTTGTCTGAGTGGTTGTTGCCGCTGAGTGGCGTAAAACAGTCTTTAAGATTTTTTTGAAGACTGGATATGGAATATTAGCCTTTCTTATACCCATTCAGCAGGGGGTTATAGCTTGAGCTATGACCTTCATTTAGTTCATAGATAAGAGTTTGTTAATGTAACAGAGCTCCTATCGAAGGACAGTTTCTTTGTTAATTTAAGCGCTCCTCTATTAATCAGAAAAAGAAAATCGACTGGCTTTTTATTCATCAGCATCAAAAATGTCAAAAATAGTTCTGAACGAGTACAATGTGTAGTTTGTATGCTTCATTGTATATTGTTCAGTGTACTTACACACTAAGAATGACTTTCAGGTGTCAGTCTTTCTCTTTGAGTTGGATAACTGTCTACAGCTCTGTTGCTTAGTAGTTGTATTTGTGAGATTGAGTATTGTGATAGCCTCTTTCTGTCTGTCTGTCCCCAGCTCTGTTTATCTTCCTTTCTCTTCCTTCCTCCCTCAAGCACATGTAGATTTTTGTCTTAGCCATGTTTTAAAGTCATTCCCCAGTTTTCAAGTTGTTGGATTAAAAGCTATCATGATAAAAGTAGAATATAAGAATGAACTTAAACTAGTCAAGGAAGCGTATTCACACTTCAAACTGTATTGACACAGATCAAGACAGACTGTAAAGAATGTTGTGATCCCCTGAATTTTATTGATGCAAATAATTGTATCTTGATATTGGAGGGCATGTATCACATGCTAGCTCAAACGATAGATTTTTTTGGTTTGTTCAATTTGTGTATTTTTAATATTGTTTAATATAGTCACTGTTGAGTGAGCACATATATTCTTAGGGGTGACACAAATTAATTCCACTCCCATCATGAAATCTCTCCATGGGTTTATCACAAATTGCTGCAGCTGTGAGTGATTCCATGCTCTCATGAGAAGTATAAGATTAAATTCTGTCACTACTGTACTATTTTTAATTAATTTAACCTCCAAACTAATCATTTCCCAATGCCAGTTTCTCTCTCTTTGGTCAGTAGATTAATTAGTTAATGTCAAATTAATTAGTTAATGCAGTCAATGTTTGAAAGCTTTATAAAAGTCATAAGAATGACTAGTGCAGATTCTGCAAGTGTTATGGAAGTAGGGGTTCATGTTTTTTAATAGGAAAAACAGAAGTTGTATTTTCACATTAGTTGCTTGACTACTACTGTTGATTTGAATATGGAACATGCTTAGCTACAACAGCAAGGGTGGAAGTTTAAATACCATAGTGCCAATGTGGCACTATGATCCCAAAGTGATATTTTTCTAATAATTTGTAGGATATAAAGGAAAACAGGAATAACTCTGACAGAGCAGAAAATAATTGAACTGCGCTGCATGCTAAGGAAGGAGCATTCTATTTGTTTTGCAACAGGAATTGAGGTATCTCAAAAATAACTAAATTTTTGAGCTTTTTGAAAGAGTTTGAAGTCCTTAACATTATCTTATTGCTGAATTTGGTCTGTGCGTTCTTATTGAACAATGTCTTTATGTGGTGAATAATGGAGAAATGAATGCAATAAACTGAGAATTGTTGCACTCTCACTATTTTAATGAAGAATGCTCATGCATTTGGGTTTCTGGGGAGATTAGCCTTACAAGTAAGGCTTAAATAGGGAGCAGGGCAGTGAGCCCTGAAAAGCACCATTACCTGAGTTGGCAATGTCTTCTCATCATCCTCAAGTCCTGACCTGTCCGCTTTCCCAAAACTGAGAAATTTGAGCTGATTACAGTGTGTGACACTGAAAAAGGCAGAGAGAATTTATGGGGTATAGCCAGTTACCGCAAAGTATATGTAGTAGTATCTGTATTCTGAAGCAGGATACTTGCAACTTGGTACTGGTAGAACACGGGATTAAGACAAAGTTGTGTCTACCCAGGAGTTTGGGGAAATCACCAACCACAGGTAAGACAGAATACAAGCACCTTTGTTTTTGACAACTTGAGTATACTTTACTTTAAATAAATGGCTGCTTGTCTCCTCTCAAACAAGTATATCTGTAGTCTTTCATATATCAATAAGATCGGTTCTGCTTCTACTGTAATGGCTGGAACCTAAGGGTTATAACACAGACACATTAGACTGATAGGTCCCTCCAAAGAAGCCAAGAATGAATCTGAGTGCTGAAAAAGAGAGAAGGAACAAAAAAGAATGATTCAAAATTACTTTCTGTAGAAAAAGAAACACTTATAAATGCTGTTTTGCTTTTGCATTGTCCAGCTCATACCCATATGATTTTCTGAATACTTACAAAACTGTCAAATACATATGTAAACTTTGTGCTCTTACCTTTACTTGAAAACAGTGCTTGAGTGTGATTTTGTGTGATTTCTTGTAATTTCTGAAAAGATGCCAGACTTTATAAATACCTGTCACAAGTAAAATTTGTCTCTGTGTCTAAGTGCTTAAATTAAGACCGCTGGGCATAATGGGATGGGTGTTCACTGGTAAATCTGCAGTACACTGAGGCCCCTTGAGATTAATTTTGTGCAAAATGATTATCACCACCATCAGCAGTGCTCTTAACTACCTAAGTATTTTGCATTAGCAAAAGCAAAGTAATGAAACATAGTGCAGATTGATTTTAATAGAGGAAATAACATGTCTGGAAACTTTAATGATAACATGTTAGTTCTGGGTTATGAGTTAGGTTATCCCACTTCTATCGGTTTTCTTGCTAAAAGCTCTGTTTGCAATTCCCCACAGTCCCCTCTAGGGGAAGAAAAAAAAAATTGGGAGGAGGGGGAAAGACAAAACCAGGCAGAAAATATACTGCAGCAATGTATGTTAGTTACTTTTTACATATAGATCACATTAAATTGAGAAGGATAACCTGTACTAGGTGTTGCAGAATTTGGAGATTATCTCTGCAAATAAGAATATATTTTTGACAAACCATTTGTTTATGAACTTGTTGCTTCTACATTGCCCTTTGAAGGTGGAAGCTGTGAGATCCTCTGTTCATCTAATCATCTTAGCAGCCTTTCTCTGAACCTATTCACTTTTCTTCAATTTATGTGTCCGGGCCTGGATGGATAAGTCCTGATGATATGTCACCAGAGGGCCTTGTATAATACTTACTGTTGGGTTAGGGATTTTCATGCATTCTAAGGTTTGAAAATATTTTCTCATGAGTGTGCCACAACAGCTCAGTGTTGTCCTGTAATAAATCCTGGTCTTGCATCTCTTCTGCTGTTTGCAATTGATAAGCTGTTAAGTTATTTTGTTATGGGCTCCCAAGTGTACAACACATGTTTTACTATATATTTTTAGCCTATTTGCTTTTTCCAGACCTCAAAATTACCTGATTTTCTGTCTATAAGTATACTGATCATCTTCTCTGACAGTGTTGACCAACTCTAATGTTAGGAAATGTCATCAGCACATACCCAATACTAATAAATATATTCAATAACTTCTATTTCAAAAATTTTATTAACTGATAAATCTCTTTACAATAGTACTTGTTTGCTTTGCTTGAGCCATCTACTTACCTATACTGGAGTTTCCCCTGCCCCTTCTGTGCAAAGCTGTTAGGACTTAATCTTATGGATAAAAATAAGTCTGTATGTAAGTGATTATAAGAAGCTGGGATAGAAGGACTCTGTTCTACAGGAATATAAATAATAAAGCAAAGGGATATTTTACCCCACTTTTTGTCTTACGCCATCTAGTTTGGTCCTTTAGCATCATGGAATGTTTTGAAGAAGTTTTGATGAAGAACTTTTAATATTAAGTCTGGGTTCATGTATTATGTGCTTGTGTGCGCACTAGATTACATGAGTGTCTCCGTCTATAAAAATGACTACTGAAGTAGATTCACAAAATATTTGCCTACAATATTTTCCACTAAATGAGTTAACATAATATTTGGAAAAATTGCATGTTGCTATACCAAAATAAATTTTAAATGTAATGAATTAGTTGAATTAGTCTGGTTGACAATCAAATAAGGTACATCTTGCCCTCTGTATTTTGTCAATATTGCCAGGTACCACACTTGAATTTTATTAAAAGTTGTCATTTAAATTGGATTTACTGTCTTTAAGTGTGTCTTTAATAATGTAGATACTGACTCAACTGGGAGGATGCAGTGTGTATTTTGCAATTTTAATGAACTATTTCCAATGACATTTTGTTACTAGTTTCAAAAGTGGCATTGTCAATTTTTTTTGTAAATCAG
>NW_008795909.1:7211695-7213464 GCF_000699145.1 Aptenodytes forsteri
TAAATACCTGTCACAAGTAAAATTTGTCTCTGTGTCTAAGTGCTTAAATTAAGACCGCTGGGCATAATGGGATGGGTGTTCACTGGTAAATCTGCAGTACACTGAGGCCCCTTGAGATTAATTTTGTGCAAAATGATTATCACCACCATCAGCAGTGCTCTTAACTACCTAAGTATTTTGCATTAGCAAAAGCAAAGTAATGAAACATAGTGCAGATTGATTTTAATAGAGGAAATAACATGTCTGGAAACTTTAATGATAACATGTTAGTTCTGGGTTATGAGTTAGGTTATCCCACTTCTATCGGTTTTCTTGCTAAAAGCTCTGTTTGCAATTCCCCACAGTCCCCTCTAGGGGAAGAAAAAAAAAATTGGGAGGAGGGGGAAAGACAAAACCAGGCAGAAAATATACTGCAGCAATATATGTTAGTTACTTTTTACATATAGATCACATTAAATTGAGAAGGATAACCTGTACTAGGTGTTGCAGAATTTGGAGATTATCTCTGCAAATAAGAATATATTTTTGACAAACCATTTGTTTATGAACTTGTTGCTTCTACATTGCCCTTTGAAGGTGGAAGCTGTGAGATCCTCTGTTCATCTAATCATCTTAGCAGCCTTTCTCTGAACCTATTCACTTTTCTTCAATTTATGTGTCCGGGCCTGGATGGATAAGTCCTGATGATATGTCACCAGAGGGCCTTGTATAATACTTACTGTTGGGTTAGGGATTTTCATGCATTCTAAGGTTTGAAAATATTTTCTCATGAGTGTGCCACAACAGCTCAGTGTTGTCCTGTAATAAATCCTGGTCTTGCATCTCTTCTGCTGTTTGCAATTGATAAGCTGTTAAGTTATTTTGTTATGGGCTCCCAAGTGTACAACACATGTTTTACTATATATTTTTAGCCTATTTGCTTTTTCCAGACCTCAAAATTACCTGATTTTCTGTCTATAAGTATACTGATCATCTTCTCTGACAGTGTTGACCAACTCTAATGTTAGGAAATGTCATCAGCACATACCCAATACTAATAAATATATTCAATAACTTCTATTTCAAAAATTTTATTAACTGATAAATCTCTTTACAATAGTACTTGTTTGCTTTGCTTGAGCCATCTACTTACCTATACTGGAGTTTCCCCTGCCCCTTCTGTGCAAAGCTGTTAGGACTTAATCTTATGGATAAAAATAAGTCTGTATGTAAGTGCTTATAAGAAGCTGGGATAGAAGGACTCTGTTCTACAGGAATATAAATAATAAAGCAAAGGGATATTTTACCCCACTTTTTGTCTTACGCCATCTAGTTTGGTCCTTTAGCATCATGGAATGTTTTGAAGAAGTTTTGATGAAGAACTTTTAATATTAAGTCTGGGTTCATGTATTATGTGCTTGTGTGCGCACTAGATTACATGAGTGTCTCCGTCTATAAAAATGACTACTGAAGTAGATTCACAAAATATTTGCCTACAATATTTTCCACTAAATGAGTTAACATAATATTTGGAAAAATTGCATGTTGCTATACCAAAATAAATTTTAAATGTAATGAATTAGTTGAATTAGTCTGGTTGACAATCAAATAAGGTACATCTTGCCCTCTGTATTTTGTCAATATTGCCAGGTACCACACTTGAATTTTATTAAAAGTTGTCATTTAAATTGGATTTACTGTCTTTAAGTGTGTCTTTAATAATGTAGATACTGACTCAACTGGGAGGATGCAGTGTGTATTTTGCAATTTTAATGAACTCTTTCCAATGA